>NC_065450.1:109322964-109587964 GCF_917563875.1 Diabrotica virgifera virgifera
CCTATCTATATTAGAAAGTGGTGGCCTGGGATGATACGTAGGACCGATTGGCCTGGCTTTGTATTAGAGATGTATATATATATATATATATATATATATATATATATATATATATATATAGTATTTTTTTTATATCTTATCGACCGTTTAGTTAGTAAAAAAGGTGTTTTATATCAGGTTTTGCGGGCAAAAATTAAAAACGATTCTATTTTCTCGAAAACTCTATATTTCGTCAATGGTTATTGGCTTCTTCAGGAGTACACTAAAATTTTAATTAGAAACAATTAATAATTAAAAAATACTGACAAAAAAATCAAAACTTACAGAGCGGAATCGTTAAACTACATGCCAACACATTATATGATTAATTTGGGAAACTATTAACTATTTTTCTGGATGTTATTGATTAAATTTATTAGAGGTATTTTTTGACGTTATTTTGAAAATTATTTTTGATGTTACTTTGAAGTTTTTAGAATATTGCAATATATGTTACTAAGGTTACTCGTATCAGTTTTATAGTTAATAGAATTTTGACTTAGATTAATATGACACATCTCGAGAAACAGCCTATCTTTGTAATTTGTTAATGATTCTAATATTTTTACATTTTCATAATCAAACTGGTGGCCTGTTTGTATAAAATGTTCGACAACAGCACTTGTGTTATTTCTTCTTTTGCAGTCGCTTTTATGTTGACTGATACGCTGTTTTAACCACTGACTTGTTTGCCCAATATAACATCCTTGGCAACCTAAACACTGTAATTGATATATAACATTGCTATTATATATGACTGGTGTTCGGTCTTTAATTTTAGAAAATATGGTTTTTGATTTAAGGTTGCTGTATTTGCTAATTTTATATTTGTGTAGTTGTTAAATAGGGAAGTTAGTTGATTAGTTAAATTTGGAATATATGGAATTATATAATGGTTTCTTATATTTAATATCTTGTGAAGGATGATCTAATTGTCCATCATAAAATCGTGTGTTGAAGATTAGCTGTTTTAAAATAGCTTAATATTTAGGGTGTCATCTATAGGAATGTTAGTAAAAAGTGAAACGATGTCGAAACTTACTAGAGAAACTTACTGTCTAGTAAGTTTCGACATCGTTTCACTTTTTACTAACATTCCTATAGATGACACCCTAAATATTCTGGAAACGAAACACAGTATCCAGCAAGACCACTTATCTCTCATTAAACATTGCATGTCCAACACTTATTTCATCTTCCAAAATCAATTCTACAGACAAATAAATGGTGCCCCAATGGGCTCACCACTCTCTCCAGTAATTGCTAATATCTTTATGGAAGATTTTGAGACCCGAGCACTATCCACATCTACGCTCAAACCCACATGTTGGCTACGATATGTTGACGATACATTCGTCATTTGGCCCCACGGCAGGGATGCTTTAGCGTCTTTTCAGACCCATCTGAATGGTATACATCCCAGTATCCAGTTCACGATGGAGATGGAGACTGACTCATCCTTACCGTTTCTCGACGTTCTTATTAAGAAGAACCAATCACAAGGTTTTCATCACTCTGTTTATCGAAAACTCACCCATACCAACCGCTACTTGCATGGCAACTCTCATCACCCACCTTCTCAAATTAATTCAGTCATTAATACTCTTGTCTCCAGATCAATCCGTCTTTCCGATGATGTAAGTAGATCTACTGAACTCTCTTCTTTAAAACAAGCCCTCCAAAACGGTTACCGCGAAAATCACATCGATAGGAGCATCCATAAACTTCAATCTCCCGCTCAATCACAACCCAAAGAGTCAGATCCTGATCATACCAAAGCTTTTCTTCCCTATATCAAAGGTGTTACTGACAAAATCGACAGAATTCTTAAACCACGAGGAATAAAAACAGTATTTACCCCCCAACAAAAACTTTCATCTCTTGTCCGATCCGTCAAAGACAACATTCCAAATGAACAACACGGAGTTTATGAAATTCCTTGTGCAGACTGCCCCCGATCCAAACCAATCGTAGAATCCAAAATAGGATTTATGAACATTCCATATCTGTTCGCAATTCCGATTCAGTTTCAGCCCTAGGCCAACACCATCTTCATACAGGTCACAAAATTGACTTTGAACACTCCAGAACCATAGCCCCCATCCGCTTCTATAAACAAAGGATTATCCGAGAAGCCACAGAAATCGAAAAACGGCCAAATTGTCTCAATAAAAGAGATGACGGCATCCGTTTACCTTCGACTTGGAGACCCCTCCTAAAGAAAACATCGTCCGCTCCATCTACAAATACAATTCCCGCCGTCAAAAATCTTCGCGCCACTCCAAAAAGTCTTCGCGCTAATTCCCCGATCCGCCACGTCATCGACAGCCACGTCAGTCACATCAGTCCACGGTATAAATGACCGCCCCAGCGTCAGCAACAACAGTATTGCAGTGAGTAGTGAAGTAGTGAGTAGTGAGTGTAGTGTCTGGAGCCTCAGGAGACTGAGACCCCGGAAGCCCTGAAGATGATGTCAGAGAGGACGTCGAAAGCTCGGCCTAGAAACCAACGACGCGGTTCAACCCGGAAGCCTGGTGAGTTTAATTTTAATATTAATTCTTTTGTTGATATTGATTTTCGCTTTAAGTTTCATTGTATTAACCGCGGAAACCTTTCCGAACATATATATATATATATATATATATATATATATATATATATATATATATATATATATATATATATATATCTGAGTTAGTTAGAAGCAACCTACCTTGCTCGTTTCGGTACGAAACCGATCTGTGCCTCTACTTTGAGGCCACGAGATGTCACCTGGTATTTATTGAAAAATACCTACGGCGTCAAACAAGCAGGAAATAATCGCAACTTTCTACTTTTTAAAAAGTATGAAAATAATATGTAAAATATTATACGGGAAATAAATATTCTACCTTCGTCTGTGCTGCCATCTTGGGAACGTTTTCGCTGTCTACAGCTCATCAGCCAAGCTCTCAGAACAGACGAAGATGTAGAATATTTCCTCCGTATACCGAGCAAGGTAGGTTGCTTCTAACTAACTCAGATTGCGCTAGTCCCATAAGGACTGCATGGCTGTCTTACGGCCTCGGGTATACGGAGGAAATATCTTCGGAAACATCTTCGTCTGTTCTGAGAGCTTGGCTGATGAGCTGTAGACAGCGAAAACGTTCCCAAGATGGCAGCACAGACGAAGGTAGAATATTTATTTCCCGTATAATATTTTACATATATATATATATATATATATATATATATATATATATATATATATATATATATATATATATATATATATTGATACATGTATCCATGTGACTTCCAAAGTAGATTCTCGTAATACGTTGTTACTTCATATATACCGTTGTGACTTCCGATTTCGGAAGTCACAACGTTTTGCCTATATTTTTACGAATTTGGCTACTAAATGGTATCAGAAGGCTTATATTAAAAATTTCGCTGGAAGTCATATCGTATCTAACATACTCATAAGATCAGATTTTAGTTCGACGGTATATCACCAGCGCTAGTGTCGCTCCCGTGCTACTATACAGGTTATGTACACAACGCGTAGCGTCTTCCGTATACCACACCGCTCGGTGTGACTTCCGTTTTTTGGCAACCCTGTGTAACGGTTTCCAGACATTTATCTGTTGTAGATTCGCGGTCCTAATAGTACTTAGTATTTTGTGTATGAAACATGAATAATTTCATACTTTTGTGTTAACATTAATAGTAGCTTTCTTTTAAATCTGCTTTACTTTTAAAGTTAGCCTTAAATGAAGCTAATTATATCTCTATAAATATATATTATCTGTACTTATTTTAGTCTATAATATTTACTTACCTATTTATTTATAGAAATTCATTTTTCTCGTGTTTTTGTTTACTTCCTTTTTTACAATGAACTTCTAATTCAATCTACACTCACCGGCACGAAAAACGGGCAACCAAAAAATTGGTAATTTTTGATGTCTCGTATCTCCTAAATCTGTTGTCCGATTTAAGTAATTTTTTAATATGTTATAGCCTTATTCTTTAACAATATCGCTATAATAATATTGTTGATAGGCATGTAAATTTTATTGTATACCAAGTGTACCCCATCAAACTGGGTTTTTTTCTCAATTTTCACAACACCCTGTGGAATATTCTAGCCTTTATAAAATATTGAAATTAAAACCCAACTATAGCCCCAGGTTTTCTTAACATTCTGTTTTTTTTTTATTTATTCGCTTACGTTGGATAATAAAAAAGTTATGGACTTTAACAACTGGCCATGTTCTTTATCAATACAGGGTGTTTCTAAATAAGTGCGACTGACTTTAAGGGGCAATTCTGCATGAAAAAATAATGATTGTTTGGCAAAAGACTTTTATTTTTGCAATCATTATTTTTTCATGCAGAATTACCCCTTAAAGTTTGTCGCATTTATTTAGAAACACCATGTATCGATAAAGAACATGGCTAGTTGTTAAACGAACTAACTTTTTTATTATCCAACATAAGCGAATGAATAAAAAAACAGAATGTTAAGAAAACCTGGAGCTATAACTGGGTTTTAATTTCAATATTGTATAAAGGCTAGAATATTCCACAGGCTGTTGTGGAAATTGAGAAAAAACCCCAGTTTGATTGGTACGCCTGGTATTCGGTATATATGATAACTTACATGTCTAGAAATAATATTATTACAGCGATATTGTTAAAGAATAAGGCTATAATATATTTAAAAAATACTTAAATCGGACAATAGGTTTAGAAGATACGAGCCATCAAAATGACCCATTTTTTGGGGTGCCCGTTTTTCGTGCCGGTGAGTATATCTATTAAATAATCTAAATTAATTTTAAAAATCTTATTAAAAGCTTAAGGTGATACAGTAGCGATCAACAGGTAGCCAAAACGCGTTCCAAGATTGCGGCTGTAATTTTGAATATTTTTTCGACGTATTTGTTACACGTATTCGTAATATAATAAAGAATGGCGGTACAGAGCCCAATTTGGGAAATATGTTAGTATCTGGAAATTACTCTATAATTACATACAATATTAAAAAAACGAGCCCGTACCGCCATTAAGAAGAAAAAAAAATACACTTTCTTTAAATAAACTTTTTTATCCGATGCCTAGATCTTGTGTCATTTTGGAACTACTAATGGAATAAAAAATGTTAGTAGTTCCAAAATGACACAAAATCTAGGCATCGGATAAAAAAAGTTTATTTTCTTGTTCTTCTTAATTGCGGTACAGGCTCTTTTTTTAATATTGTATTTAATTACAGAGTAATTTCCACATATTAATATATTTTTCAAATTGGGGTCTGTACCACCATTCTTTATTATATTACGAATACGTGTGCCAAATATCTCGAAAAAATATTCAAGATTACAGCCGCAATCTTGGAACGCGTTTTCGCTACCTGTTAATCGCTACTGTTTACTCATAAATAAAAGAAACGTAGGTAAATGTTCTCATTTAACGAAATTTCCGAAAATTGTGTATTTTTTTGGACCCAAGTAGGCTGAAAAATAGATTTTATATGTATTGTTATTTCGAAAGTAATAAAACGTGTAAAAATATACAAAAAAATTGAATGTACAATTACAATTGAATGTAATTAAATACACGATAAAATGAATCAAGAGCGATAAAAAGTTTAAAGTAATAAATTCTAATAATAATATAAAATACAGTAAACTCTCTCTTAAGGGGGTAGTCGCAAAATCTCTGTCCAATGCTATTTAAATACATTTATTTTTTTCGAATCCTGAGAAAACTAATAAATATTTTTTGAAACATACACCCAGAATGAAAGATAACATTATTACGGGGGACCGAAAGTCCCTTAGAATAAAAAAAAGTTTCTTTTGAATGAAATATTCGAAATTAAAAATCACACTAACTTTTCTCTTGTTTTTTCATCCCATTATCTTTATTAAAATAAACATATATTAGGTATATAAGTCATTAAAATAAACATTATATAAGTTTTCAGGGACTTTCTGCCCTCGGTAATAATGTAAGCTTCCATTCTGCGTTTAAATTTTTCAAAAATACTTATTAGTTTTCTCAGAATTCGAAAAAAATTAATGCATTTAATTAGCACTGGACCAAGATTTTGCGCCTATCCCCAACGAGCACCTCCTCTATACGGACGGTATTTAAAACAAAATTCATTTGCCGATATATTGAGCCTGTACTCTTCCGGACAATCCCTAAAATGATGTGTACCTAAATGAAAAAAAAAATACATAGGTATTTTTTCCAAATATTTTAGAATACAAAACTACAATATTTATATTTTATTATTTCAAATTAACACAGAGATAACAACGAGTGATATTTGATAACTCTTTACCTTATCAGCAGTAGGTAAAAAAAATCTGGTTCTTAGTGTGGGATCGGTCATTAAAATATTTTGTGTGTCGGTCATTAAAAGAAATGTGACACCATAACGCGTTGCTCTAATAATACTTTACCATTGATATTATGTTGTGACTAAAAATGTTAACGGAATGTCTGCTTGATTGAACATATCC
Organism: Diabrotica virgifera virgifera; assembly: GCF_917563875.1. NCBI lineage: Eukaryota > Metazoa > Arthropoda > Insecta > Coleoptera > Chrysomelidae > Diabrotica > Diabrotica virgifera. Next base: position 109,329,522 of record NC_065450.1, read on the forward strand.
AATAAAAATTGTATTTTCTTTTAAAAATGTTTGGGATTGAAGGGAGACTTTGACTGTATGATAAAACAATAATTATACAAACAAAACAGTCAAAACAAACATAATTATCAAGATTTTTGCTGTAAACTCGTGGAGAAATACATTAAATTAATAGAGATCGGGAAATATGCACTTAAAAAACCTTAAATTATGCAAAAAACAGTTGAATTGAAATATGCACTAAAATATTATGCTTTTATGCATTTATAAAAAACGCAATAATAATTATTATTGGTGTATTGAAAGTAGGTATTCCAGGTTGTATCTTAGTCGATAGGAAAAATATTCTGATTCGTTTTTTACGATCTTACGGAGATAGTATAGTTCATTAACGGTTTTTGCTCCAAATTTTAAAGAACGGATTGACGTGAAATTTAGCTTACACAGAGGACCCATGTAAAAGAAAAAAGTGAAAAGAAAACTTTGCTCTGGGGGTTGAGTTTCTCCTCTAATCGGAGGGGAAAAATATACGTTCAAAATAAGTTCGGAAATGGATACACTAATTCTAAGCAACTTCTGTTATATAGAATTTTTCACTAAGTTAATACTTTTTGAGTTATTGGCTAGTCGATATGTCAATTTTTCAACAAAAAACACTTTTATACGGTTTTTTGCCAATAACTCAAAAAGTAAGTAGGTATGTTATCGGGAAAAACATTAAAAATATAGCTTATAAAGTAACAAAATTGATGTAGTATAACTTTTTAGAATCAGTAGAAGCAAAGTTGTAGCTTTGTAGCTAATGTAAAACAGGAAACAGGTTCATATTCGTCAAATTTAAAAATGAATAATTTCACGTGAAATAAGCAAAAAATGATAGCAACTAAAAAATGATACACTGTTCTGAGAAAACTTATTACAACTTTTTAAAGTTTTAAAAAAATCTTTTTTATGTTTTCTAAAAAAGTTTCTAGCGTTAAAATTAAGAAAGATACTTTCAAAATAAAGTAGGTCCTATTTTTCTTAAAAAACTCCGAAAATCACCCCTTAATTCGGGCTAAGGGCTAATTTTTGAAAAAATTGGGTTTTAAAGTAAAATTGTTTAAATTTTGAAAGAGATGCTTTTTTTTTCAAAATGACATAAAATTTATTAGTGCTATCAAAAATTACAAAGTGTAAAAAATGTAGGTTTTGCTTTTCTGAATATTTAGGATTATGTTTTTTTCTTTGAGACAAATATTGGTTAAGATATGGCTGTTCAAAATTGGCATACACAGTTGGTTAGTGACTAGTTCAATCCCTTTCAATTACATCCCCTTCAAAAATAAGCAGTTTGAACCAATGAAGCTTACAGATCATATTTATAAACAATACATACACGAGTAAATCAACTTGTGAAGTGGTGACGATAAATTTTATTTGCTAACTTCCTTAATTTAATGCTAAAAACTTTTTAACCTTTTTTAAACATTACAAAAAAGTTGTAGTGAGTGTTCCCCAAAAAGTGCTTTAGTTTTTGACACTTCACGTTGGAATATTCAATTTGAAATTTGACGTGTATGAACCTATTTGTCATTAGTTACAACTCTTCTTTTACTGGGTCTAGGGATCTCATACATAAGTACACCATTTTTTTATGGGCTGTATTTTTCTTAAGAATGTTTTTTTCGATAAAATACTTACTTTTTGAGTTAATTGCAAAAAAAACCGTTAAAATGTGTTTTTTTTTTGTTGAAAAATGAACAAAAAAGAACAATAGTTCCTTAGAATTAGTCAGTTAATCCATTTCCGGACTTATTTTAAACGTATATTTTTTCATCCCTAGACGAGGTGAAAGTCACCCCCATGGCAAAAGAAAACATCGGCACAATATCAATTTTCTTCTTTGATATGTTACCTATGTGTATGCCAAATTTCATGTCAATCTTAAGTGGTTTTTTAAAATTTATGGGTTTTGCAATATTTTACCGTCAGCGAACGGGACTAATAGAAGAGGATCCGATATAAGGCCGATCTGCATCGATCTATTTAATGGAAAACAATAATTATTGGATATGTAATTTAGTATGTTAACAATTATAAAAAACAAGGGGTGCATGATCTAATTTTCTTCTGACTATAATCAATTAATAATTAATAAATGACTTTTATCTACTCTATGTCATATTATATATAAATTTTTAGTTTGTGAAAACTGTCATTATAGATAGCAGTGCTTTAAAGTAAGCATGAAGTAACAATGTATTTTAAATGGGATTTACTTTTTCTCACTGTTTTTAACACACTTTCATATAATCAAATATTCTTTCTTAACTTTCGCGTTTCATGGTGATGACATCTTCTTCTTCTTCAAGTGCCATCTCCGCGACAGAGGTCGGCAATCATCATAGCTATTCGGACCCTGAAGACAGTTGCTCTGAAAAGTTCGTTTGATGTACATCCGTACCATTCTCTCAGGTTGCGCAACCACGATATTCTGCGTCTCCCTATGCTTCTTTTTCCTTGAATCTTTCCCTGCATAATGAGTTGGAGCAAGTTGTATCTCTCTCCACGTGTAATATGTCCGAGATATTCCAATTTTCTGGTTTTAATTGTATTTAAGACTTCCATTTCTTTATTCACCTTTCTCAGAACCTCTTTGTTTGTGACGTGTTCTGTCCATGATATTTTTAGAATTCTTCTATATACCCACATCTCGAATGATTCCAGTTTTTTCATTGATGCCGCATTCAAGGTCCAAACTTCCATTCCGTAAAACAGAGTCGAGAAAACGTAGCACCTAGCCAACCTTATTCTTAGCTCTAACCTTAGATCTCTTGTGCAGAGCACAAGAGAGGTGATGACATAATGAGCAATAAATTACAAAAAAAAATTTGACAGTTTTGTGGTTTGAAAGAAATTAGAATTTTTATATGTCAAAGTTCTAAAAATTGTAGAATAGAAATGAATTCCAGTGACGAAGAGTTACAGTATTTTTATTTGTTTATCGTAGATAAAATATTGTATGAAATTGTGCGTGAAGTACTTTTTGCGAACTTACGCGATGTATAGCACTCGCTCCGTTTCATAAATAACTATTTTCATATATTAAAAAAAATTTTTTCGACCCGGGTAGATATTATTCCAGATATTCAGATTTGGGCACAGAGTTGGATTATTGGGGCATATATGGAGAGCAGGTGGCGCAACAACTATAAACTCAATTTTACAATGGAGACCCGGAGTTAGAAGGAGACGCGGAGGAACTAGAATAAATGGTTACAGGAATTAAAGGAAGATTTATATAGGGCAGGAATTAGAGACTAGCAGAAAAACAAAAGAGGATAGAAAGAAATGGAGAAGCATAGTCAATAGTATCGAGTAGCAGATTGGGAAAAATCTGCTCGAAAAAGATGGATCTAGATAGCTTTTTAGCGGCTAATCCCCACATGGAGTGTTTAGCCATTTAATTTTTTATTACATATTATTATTGGTACATCAAAAATTAAAAGGACGGTGCCTGTAATAAAACCTAAAATATTAAAATTTTCTATAAGTTCAAATTTATTTATTAACATTTTTGATATAATTTTCATAAATAAATGACTTACTATTAACACTTTTTTAATTCATTCCAATAAATCCGTTTTACAGCAATAATAATATATTAGTATTTTTCTAAAATAAATATCAATCATATTATCATAAATAACACAGGTTTACAAAAAAAACTAAATTTCGGACAATTTGACGAAACCATATGACAAGGGGGTTTTTGGAGTGGCTGATCACAAATCCGGGGTCTGCTCACCTCTATCGCGTCAGATAAAGGTCATTTCAAGGTCACATCAAGATAAATCGACAGTCGCCCTGAAAAAGTATATTAGGGGGTTCTTGGGGTCGCTGAAGACGAATCCGGAGTCCGCTGACCTCTATCTCGTCTAGTTCAACGTCATTTTAAGGTCAAATCAACATAAATTGACACAATCGCTCTGAAAGTATAGGGAGTTTTGGGGTCGCTGATCATGAAAACTGCGGTCCGTTGACCTCTACCGCGTCATGTAAAGGTCATTTCAAGTTCAAATCAGGAGGAGTTAACAAAATTGATTTGACCTTGAAATGGCCTTTACCTGACGTGGTTGAGCTCAACGGGCCCCAGTTTTGTGATCAGGGACCCCAAAAACACCCTAATATACTTTTTCACAGCGATTGTGTTGATTTATCTTGATTTGACCTCGAAATGACCTTCAGCTAGACGTGATAGAGGTCAGCGGATCCTGGATTCGTTATAAGCGACCCCAAAAACCTCCTAATATACTTTTTCAGAGCGACTGTCGATTTATCTTGATTTGTCCTTGAAATAACCTTTACCTGACGTGATAGAGGTTAGCGAACCCCGGATTCGTAACCAGCGACCCCAAAAACCCCCTAGTCATATGGTTTCGTCAAATAGTCCGAAATGTATTTTTTTGTAAACCTGTATAATCAAAAGAATATCAATATTTTAATTTAAATAGACAACTTTAAAACACAGACAACTGTATTCACAGTAAAAGTTTCAAAAGATCACACATTACGCTCAAAATAGGAGGTAAATCTAGCAGACGAGTCGTTGTGACTTCCAAAATATGACAACACCGCTGGAAGTGACAACGCGCCTTGAACTACCCTATATATGGAAGGCATAACGTATGCTGTACGCTTCGGTATATACGTATATATATACAAAATTTATTTTGGTAAATACTTTCCCCTCAATAGGTAGACCCATTTTATAAACCCCCCTTTTACCAAATACAAAATTTTAAAAAAATAATTCCTAGTAGAAAAGGTGGAAGTCGGACAGCCTCTTCTGTATACCGGAAGTCACAACTTAACGTGCATCAATATATATATATATATATATATATATATATATATATATATATATATATATATTTTGTTATATTTCTATTTGATATGAAAATTAAATTTTGATAATTATAAACAAAATTCAATTCAATATAAAATATTTTCAATTTTCTCAACCACGGGCATATAAATTTAAAACAACCTGTATACAACAAATTGTTATATGTAATTTTAAGAAGTGATTAGAATAAGCGTACGAAACTCGGAACAATGTGCTTAGAATAAACAAAGTGAATGACGCGTACCATTATCGTTTCTTCGCGGAAGGTCGATCATTAGCCTATGCTAAATAAGACTCATTTGAAAGAGAGAATAGGTCATTAAAATTTGTAAATAGTTAGAAAGTATTTTAGAATGGGAATTAAATATTTTCTTTTGAAATCCATTAAGCATATTTAGAAAGATTAAAAATTGGTTTTGAGGAATATTACGAATGAGAGTTGGTGGTGGAAGATTGATTTGTGAATTTGGAAGGGATATTTAGAAAGTAGGGGAATGAATGACAAAGTGAGAGCAGAATGTTTTGAGCTGTCGAGAAGTGAAGTCGAGTAGTAGACGGTAGTGTACGGAGAGTGAGAAAGCCGGTATAGTTCCGTGAGTGTGGAGTATCTATCGTGGAACGAGAAGTAGGCCAGGTCGAGAGTAAAAGAACCTCCTTGAGCCAAGAGTGTCCCGGTAGCTGATAGCAGTTTCGAAAAAGGTAGAACACAGCATCACGACAAAAGCGGGAACGAGAGCTATTCGAGCTAGTTTTTCAAAGGAGAACATTACTGGAAGCCAGGACGAGGTTTGATCGCAGCCAAGGATAGCAGGAAACGGGTCTTGTGTGAGGACATTTTCAGTTCACCAGGAAAAGGTCAGTCTCATTTGTTTGGACATGAATGTATGGGTTTTTCGTATTAAATTCCACATAAAAAATTGAATAACATAATCAATAATATCAGAAAAGCTTCATCAAACTTAAATAGAGTTGTTCCTAATAACTCCTAATAGTTAAATGTTAATAAAAACTTTCAATTGAAAACCAAAAGGAAATAAGATTCCCATTTGTAAATGTTATGTTTAAGAATAATAAGAAATAGCAAATATTAAGCATTGATTGCCTTTTAAATAAAATAAAAAATATTTTGATTATAATTGTAACCCATATGTGTATTTTTTTTACTTTTTTCTTTTCTATCCCGATTAGGAACCATTAAGAAATATTTGAAGCCACGAAAGTAAGTAATTAATTTATAATTCGCCCTGAGATTGAAAACATATTGATATGTGATCTGGTTAATTAATTAGATTAGTATTAATACATTGATTAAATTAAGTGACATATAAGAATATTATCTCATATCAATAATCAAGATCACATCAACTGTCGTCCAACGTGGAAAGCATTGTAAAGTATTTCTAGTGGCAAATTTGAAGGATAGAAAGAGTAAAGCCGGTATTTGAAAATTTATATGCCTGTGGTAAAAAGTGAGATACTTACATTTGATAACATAAAATTTTAGATCTCTTTAGGTACAAATTTTACATAACTGATTTAATATTTTATTTTTACGATATTTGCATTTGATATATTTATTGACAATTTATAATATTTGGGTGAGAAAAAGTAGTCTTGGTAACACTAGTAAAATTTCATATTTGGCGGGGATAGTACTTCTTGAAAACAAATGTCTGTGACAAGAAGCCAAAGCAAAGACAACAAAAAACAAAAAGAACATTCAGACCAAGAAGATATTTTAGCCACGACAATCATGGCATCAGAACAGCAAGAATTATCAGGAATAGATAAACTATTACAACTGATGCAACTCCAGTCACAAAAAATGGATGAAGCAAAAAGGAAAATGGATGAAAATCAACATGAAACGAGACAAGCCATGGAAGAAACATCAAAGAAAATGGATAAAGTGGATCAAAAAATGGATGAAACACAACAAAAAATGGATGAAACACAACAAAAAATGGATGAAACACAACAAAAATTGGATCAAAAAATGGATGAAACACAACAAAAAATGAAACAAGCAATAGAAGAGAACAACAAGAAAATGGAGGAACGCATAGAAAAGTATGAAGTGAAAATTAAAGATCACATGCAAGAACAAGAAATGAGAATGAAGGACCACATGAAAGAACAAGAAATGAAAATTCAAAATAAAATGAAGGAGTTAACGAATTGCCAGAAAAAAGAAATGGAAAGTTTGGAAAACAAGTTGGAAAATGCTATTCAAGTAGACAGAGAAGAAGTGGAAAAAAGAATCACAGAAATAGAAAAACAAGTCACCGAAAACAGGACGCAACAGAATGTCGGAGAAAGAAGAGAAATGGTCATACATAGCACAGATGACGTGAAGATAAGGTTTGGCGGGGATGTAAGAAGATTACACCCAGTGCCGTTCATAAATAGCCTGAAAAAGAAAATACAACACATCGGAAATTTCGAAACAGCAAAAGAAACTATCAGAAACCATCTCAAATATGAAGCAAGCCTATGGTTCGATAGTAAAGAAGAAGAATTCGGAAATTGGCAACAATTTGAACAAAAATTTTTGAATTATTTCTGGGGAAAGGTCCAACAATTGGAAATTAACAAGGAATTGCAAAATGGGAAATACAATGATAGGATGGGTGTATCAGAAAGGACATATGCTTTGCAAATTTACAATAATGCAAAACATTTACAATATAATTACTCATCGGAACAATTAGTCGAACTGATTGCAAGACATTTCGAGGAAACGCTGGAAGACCATATCACATTGCAAAATTACAAAGACATAGATAGTTTATGCCAATTCCTACAAATAAGAGAATCACGTCTAAGAGAAAGAAAATCAAGAAGGTCGCGAGAAGATTACAGGCCCCGAGAAACACAAGATTACAGAGATAGAAATCAAAATAGGAGGGACTATACAAGACGAGATTTTAATCCCAGAAGGGAAAACGAAAATAGAGACAACGGAAGAGGAAATTATGAACAAAGAAATAGGCAATGGAATGAGGACAGAAATCGAGAATACCAGAATAGAAACACCACACGCTCAAATCAAGAAAACAGAAATAATGGTAGACAAAATGAACAGGGATATCGAGAAAACCGAAACAGATCCGACAGACCAAGAGAAAATAGAAGAGAAGTGAATAATACCCAGACAGATGAATATGACGGAGAGAGACATTATGACGAAAATATAAACAACGATGAGCAACCGGCGTCTTTTCACGACGGCGCTCACTAAAAACCAAAAATCAAACAGGAATCTTTTGTCACCCCAAGGAGTTTATTAAATTGGCAGGAAACAACGAAAAGAAAAATGGAGTTAATTTAAAATTTGTGGATGGATTTATCAACGAGAAACCAATTAAAATTATGATAGACACTGGATCTGAAATAACATTGGTCAACAGAAAACTAATAGAAGAAGTTAACTTAACAAATTTAATTTATAAAATACCTAGGGTAAATTTAGTGGGCGCAAACAAACGGACATTGGCAACTATAAATGAAGGCATACGAGTAATGGTACGACTGGGCAAGAATATGTATGCACTACAATGTGTAATAATGCCAAACATGTCACATGACATGATAGTAGGAGTGGACGAATTGGCAGAAAAACATGTAGTGATAGATTTTAAAAATAATACGATGAAACTAACAGAAGAAAAAGAAAAAGAACAGGACAAGGAACATGAGAAACAAAATACGGACGAATCAGGTAAAGAACAAACAGTGGAAATGAATTTGGCAGCGAAGCAAGGACAAAGAAGAAAAAGGAGAAAAGGTCAGAAAAAGATAACAAGAAAATGAAACCTGTGGCTCCTCAAAAGAAGAGTTGAGCCCAGAAGAAGAAAATTTGAGAGTATCAGAAACAAAGGAAACCTGGGATTCCTCAAAAGAAGAGACGGGCTCAGGAGAAGAAGAAATAAAGCTAAAAAATGAAAGTGAAAAGAATATGATTGAAACAGTGGTATTTGAAGAGGAGGTATATGCAAACGAGGATGCAGAATGCACGGTAAACATGTGTGAAGAATCTAAAAAAGACAGAAAATTGATATGTGGAGAAGGGAAAGAAAAAGAATTGCGGTTGATGTTAAGAAACTACGAAAATTTGATCAATGAGGAAAACAGAGTGGCTAAAAAGTACGAACATTCATTTGAGGTGAAAAACTTGGGAAATTTTCGATCAAAGACTTACCCGATTCCATACAAGTATCGACAAGAGGTGAAAGAAGAAATAAATAAAATGTTGGAAGATCAAATCATCGAAAGATGTGATTCACCGTATGTTAACCCGATTGTGATAGTAAAGAAAAGCAGTGGAGAATTGAGATTATGTTGAGATGCCAGGAATATCAACCAGCACACTGTATCACAATATGAATCACCTCTAAACATCGAGGCCATTTTTGGAAGAATCACCGGGTCACACATATTTTCGAAAATTGACTTAAAACACAGTTTTTGGTTGATACCGTTAGCTGAAAAGTGTAGAAACTACACCGCTTTTTCTATTGATGGTATTGTCTACCGGTTTAAGGTAGTGCCGTTTGGATTGCAGAGTGCTTGTGCTGCACTCGTCCGAGCTCTACATACCATTTTGAATCGCCACGAAGATTTCATAGTTCATTATATCGATGATTTATTAATTTTTTCACAAGATACTCAGAGTCATCTGAAACACATAGAAATAATTCTGGAAGAATTGGACACAGCGGGATTGAAATTAAACATTGAAAAATGTCAATTTTTTCAAAAAGAAGTCATTTATTTGGGTTTTCAATTGGACACCAAAACAGTAAGATTATCCGAAGACAGAGTCAAGCTCATAGATGAATACCCAAGACCAACGAATTTGAAAACATTGAGAGGTTTTCTTGGCACGATTAATTATTTTAAAAAACTGATTCCCGATTTGAGCCAAAAGGAAATCCCTCTGATAAAGTTGCTTAAAAAAGGAATAAAATGGAATTGGAAAGAAGAACAGGAGGAAGCTTTCGAAACATTAAAACGAGAATTCGCAAAAGGAACGAAAATATACCACCCCATTTACAATTTACCTTTTATACTCCGAACTGATGCGTCCATACAAAAATTTGCAGGAGTTCTGTCTCAAATACAAAACGACCAAGAAGTGCCGATATGTTTTATATCGCGAGTGACTAAAACACATGAGAGAAAATATAGTGTTACAGAATTGGAGTTTGCCAGTGTACTATATTGCGTGAACAAATTGAGGTTTTACTTATTGGGAGCAAATTTCACAATCGAAACAGACCATGCAGCTTTAGTACATATCATGAAGAATAGATTAGTAAATAATAGAATACATAGAGGTATTCTATTATTACAGGAGTATGATTTTGAGTTCCGATATATAAAAGGAAAAGACAACATAATAGCCGACGCTCTAACACGGGATGAGGACACGGGAAAAAAGGAAACAATTACTCTACAGGCGGGACTAAATAGATTAATACAAGAAGAAGGGATATATTCGTTAAATGAGATAAGGACAAACCAAGAAGACCTAGAGGAAAGAGAGAAAAGAAGAGCGGAAGTAGAAAATGACATATATTTTAAGAGAATAGACGGAAAGGAACTATATTTAGTGACACAGACATTGGCCGAAAAGATAATAAAGAAATTACATGAGGACAATGGGCATATCGGTAGCAGAAAAGTTTGGCTCGTTTTTAGGGAAAATTACATCAGCCGACAGGATTACCGCATTGCAAAGGAAATTACCCAGAAGTGCGATGTATGTCAAAAATATAAGAGTCGGAATTTCAAAAACGAAAATGTTGCCAAAAATATTGAAGCCCGAAACAAACTAGACATTGTAGCAATAGATATGTTAAGCGATCTAATTATGACCACTAAAAGGAACAAACATATTCTGGTAATGGTGGATGTGTTTTCAAAATACGTAAAATTATATAGTTGCCGCACCACAAAGGGGGAGGAAATATTAAGAAAAATCGACAATTTTATAGCCATAGTAGGAACACCAAAAAAGATCCTACTGGACAATGCAACGTATTTCCGAAATGATCGTTTCAAGGGACAACTTCGAGAACGAGGAATAGAGACAAATTTTGTCAGCATCAGGCATCCACAGAGTAATCCTTCGGAACGATTCATACAGGAAGTGACGAAATTTCTTCGCATTGCAACAGATGGTCAACATCGCCACTGGGACAGGAAAATGGCGGAAATAGAAAGGTATCTAAATACAATTCCGAGCACAGTAACAAAAGAGACCCCAGAATACATCATGAAGGGTGTATTGCCGATAAGGCCATGGGAAGACCAAGAGCCAAAAGAATATCAACAGGTGATTGAAACCGTACAGAGAAGATTACGGCGAAGCAACGAAAAATATATCCAAAGACAGGAACAAAATAGAAAAAGAAGACCAGTGACTTTCCAAAAGGGTGAAAAAGTACTCGTGAGGGCATTACGAGTATCAAATCTTCCTGGGGGCATTTGCGCAAAGTTGATGCCTGTTTTCGAAGGCCCGTACATCGTGAATAATGAAAATGGGATAAATAGTTATGAGTTGAGGCACAGGAACTCGGAAAAGATCCGAGGAATTTATAATATTCACGATGTATACAAATATCACGAATAAAAGACAGAATTACATGAAGTAGATAGTAAGTTAGGATATAAGACGTAGATTAAAGTAAGGAAATATACAGGGAGTTGGTTTTGCCTCGAGAAAATTTATTTAAAAATGCAGATAAATTTTATCGAATACAAGGCGGGGATTTGTTATATTTCTATTTGATATGAAAATTAAATTTTGATAATTATAAACAAAATTCAATTCAATATAAAATATTTTCAATTTTCTCAACCACGGGCATATAAATTTAAAACAACCTGTATACAACAAATTGTTATATGTAATTTTAAGAAGTGATTAGAATAAGCGTACGAAACTCGGAACAATGTGCTTAGAATAAACAAAGTGAATGACGCGTACCATTATCGTTTCTTCGCGGAAGGTCGATCATTAGCCTATGCTAAATAAGACTCATTTGAAAGAGAGAATAGGTCATTAAAATTTGTAAATAGTTAGAAAGTATTTTAGAATGGGAATTAAATATTTTCTTTTGAAATCCATTAAGCATATTTAGAAAGATTAAAAATTGGTTTTGAGGAATATTACGAATGAGAGTTGGTGGTGGAAGATTGATTTGTGAATTTGGAAGGGATATTTAGAAAGTAGGGGAATGAATGACAAAGTGAGAGCAGAATGTTTTGAGCTGTCGAGAAGTGAAGTCGAGTAGTAGACGGTAGTGTACGGAGAGTGAGAAAGCCGGTATAGTTCCGTGAGTGTGGAGTATCTATCGTGGAACGAGAAGTAGGCCAGGTCGAGAGTAAAAGAACCTCCTTGAGCCAAGAGTGTCCCGGTAGCTGATAGCAGTTTCGAAAAAGGTAGAACACAGCATCACGACAAAAGCGGGAACGAGAGCTATTCGAGCTAGTTTTTCAAAGGAGAACATTACTGGAAGCCAGGACGAGGTTTGATCGCAGCCAAGGATAGCAGGAAACGGGTCTTGTGTGAGGACATTTTCAGTTCACCAGGAAAAGGTCAGTCTCATTTGTTTGGACATGAATGTATGGGTTTTTCGTATTAAATTCCACATAAAAAATTGAATAACATAATCAATAATATCAGAAAAGCTTCATCAAACTTAAATAGAGTTGTTCCTAATAACTCCTAATAGTTAAATGTTAATAAAAACTTTCAATTGAAAACCAAAAGGAAATAAGATTCCCATTTGTAAATGTTATGTTTATGAATAATAAGAAATAGCAAATATTAAGCATTGATTGCCTTTTAAATAAAATAAAAAATATTTTGATTATAATTGTAACCCATATGTGTATTTTTTTTACTTTTTTCTTTTCTATCCCGATTAGGAACCATTAAGAAATATTTGAAGCCACGAAAGTAAGTAATTAATTTATAATTCGCCCTGAGATTGAAAACATATTGATATGTGATCTGGTTAATTAATTAGATTAGTATTAATACATTGATTAAATTAAGTGACATATAAGAATATTATCTCATATCAATAATCAAGATCACATCAATATATATATATATATATATATATATATATATACGTCTTCATATCAAGGCGAGATCCGACTAAATCGAGGACAACCCGAGATCCACCAATAGGAAATTAATTATTGGAGTATACTGTTCATAACTATCTTTATAATTAACACATTAATCATGGCACACTTAGAGGGGAAAAGATTTTTAAACTTAAATTTTTCTGATAAATTTACAGCGAAACGAGATCCGTAGCTGAAAAGGGAAGGGTAAGACTTATATACGGAATTTTAGATATTTACCGATCAACGCGAGATCACACACTGATGCCAGCTCTAAAGAGTATTAGTCGAGCGACCAGAGCTCGTGTTGTATTGCATATTTCCCACGATATACAGACACAGAAGATAGAAAATGATATATAATGCAATGATTGACTTTGGGATCCCACCGAAGTTGGTTAACCCATTAACCGCCAAGCAAAGAAATACTGCAATAATATGTAACGTATTTGATTAACTAGAGTAAAATAAACGTAAACATTCGTGATAAAATTGTTTTAAATTTTGATAATGGCAGGTGTCGCAACAACAAAATGGTTCGTTTTCGAACCTTTGGCGGGAATGAGGTATAAAAATTGAAATACACAATTTTATTTTTTGTGAAAAGTCTCAAAACATTTAGAGTGTAAATCGACCTGGCATTTTTGATAAACAAAAATAGTATGGTTAGAACATTGCCTAGACCTTCTTCAGCTTCTTTTTCAAAAACGAAGTCGAACGGCCCTCTATCTTTTTTAGAAATTATTTTAGATGTTTCCAGTTTACACTTTCCAATCCTGTCTCTCGCACTGTGCCAGTTGCATAAATTCGACAAATCGACATATTGTCTACAACACTACACAACCTCCCTTATATAACCCCCCCCCCAGCCCTAGAATATAACAAAACTAAATACCAGAATACCCGTCTTTCTAAAGGTTCGTATCCACTATGTTCGTAATATTGGGCCACCGATGCACGGTCGTTGGCGCACTGTTGCACGGTCCGGGAGCGCCAACCATCCACTATGTTCACGAACCTCTTGCGCTCCGCGCTCCTTGCAACTGCTCCAATCGATACCGTATGCGCTCCTCTACATATAAACTGACACCAATTGGAACGCCGAGGCGGAGCGCGCATTGTTGCACGGTCAGGGAGCGCCAACCATTCACTATGTTTACAAACCTCTTGCGCTCCGTGCTCCCTCCAACTCTCACATCGATACGGCATACGCTCCTCTACATATAAACAGCCACCTATTGAACCGCCGAGGCGAAGTGCGCACTGTTGCACGGTCCGAGAGCGCCACGTTCACGAACCTATTGCGCTCCTCGCTCCCTTCAACTACTCCAATCGATACGGTATGCGCTCCGTTACATATAAACCGCCAAAGATTGTAGCGCAGAGGCAGAATGCGCACAATTGCACAGTCTGGGAGCGCCAAACGTGTCCACTATGTGGAGCAGTTGCAGGAGCTCGGAGCGCAAGCATAGTGGATAGGTGCTTTTACACATAATAAAGAAATATCCCAACAAATTACTGCCTGTGCATCATCTTAAACTTATACCTGATCAGACAGGATTATAAGTCGACTTCCACCAACTGTTCGTTATCGAACCATTATTTTTAAACACGAGATTTGATGACTCAGAAAATTATTTTTTTATTATTTGTATTTTTATAACAATTAATGTACAAATAGGTTAAAAAAATAATGTTTTAATTTATTTAACCACAAAAGTGTTATGCCACTAAAATTACGTCAGTAAAAATAAAGTTGTGTCGAAGGATTGAAAATGTCGGACATGTAGAAAATATTTTTGTGATGAAAACATGAGTTTGGAAAATAAACAAAATTAAATTTAGTTACACTTATATCTTCTGGTTGCTTAAAAAATACAAAGATTTAAAAAAAATAATGAATTGTCAAAAAAAATCTACAAAAATATGGTGCATTTTCGCACCGTTGACGCTAAATGGGTAAGTTGACCCAACTAACAATGCAAAATGTAAGCTCGTGCGTTAGAGTTCAAGGAGAAAACTCGACATTCTTTGACATTAATAACGGTCTAAGACAGGGGGACGCGCTGGCGTGTCTCCTCTTTAATATTGCCTTGGAAAAGTTAGTGAGAAACATAAATATTAGAATGAATGGAACTATTTTTAATAGATCGAGGCAAATTCTTGCATTAGCAGAAGATATAGTTATAGTGGGCAGAAGTGTGAGAGACATGGTGCAGTGTTTTACAAGACTTGGGGACGCGGCAAGTGAATTAGGACTTGTGGTAAACGAGGAAAAAACCAAATATATGTTGGTTTCTAAAAACTCCCGAAATATCGAACAGAGAATTCAAATTAACAACCATACCTTTGAGCAATCAAGGAATTCCCATATCTTGGGTCGCTAGTAAACTCCATAAACACGACAAGCGACGATACAAAAAGACGCATAGCAATAGCAAACAGAACTCTACACGGTCTCCAGAAACATTTAAAAAATAAAAATATAAAGCGTGCAATAAAGCTCAATATATACAAGACCTTAATAAGACCGGTTTTGATATATGGGGCTGAAACGTGGACCTTACCTCAAAATGATGAAAGTCTTCTTGGTATTTTTGAGAGAAAAATTCTTAGAAAGATTTTGGGGCCGTAAATGAAAATGGGCTATGGCGTCGAATATACAACTTTGAACTGTATCAGTTATACACCGATCCAGATATTGTGAAATTCGTTAAAGTGCAGAGACTTAGATGGGCTGGACACATTGCTAGAATGCCAGATCACGAATACACTAAGAAATTAACCTTTTCAAAATCAGAGGGCACAAAAAGTAGAGGACGACCACGAAAAAGATGGATTCATGATGTAGAAGAAGACCTAAAGATTTTAGGGGTCGGAAGATGGAAGGAAGTTGCCAGGAATCGACAGGAGTGGCGACTTCTTTGCGAGCAGGCCAAGATTCACAACGGATTATCGAGCGACGTATCATGATGATGATGTTTCAACGTACATATGGGTTGATCATTTGAGTAAGTGTGGTTTATGTAAACCATCAGACACTTTCTTGTCATATATTGAGCAACTGGAGACAATTTTTCGTTCCACAAATGGTGAGTCCATTTTGGTATTTTGCCCATTTTAAGCAATAGTACCTTTTAATACTAGAATACCTCGTAATTTAATCGTCAAATGTCAAAATGCTTAAAAATTAAAGACAAATAAGTTATGCTATAAAATAACCATTGACCTACCCAAAAAGGACGCATATGACCATTACCGGTACTAGAATTTCACAACTGAGGAAATCGATTTATTTCTGGAAGATAAATAAACATACCGGTTTTCTTTTTTCTAAATAGTGTTTTTTAAAAAAACTTTTTCAAATTCAACAAGCGAAAAATTTTCAAATCGATTTTTCTAGAAAATGGTGCATCCTACCGACTTAAAGTAAGAATACCTTTTAGTTCTAGAAAACCTCACAATTTAATAATCCAATGTTAAAAATGCTTAAAAGTTAAATGCAAAAAAGTTATGCGATAAAATAACCGACGCCCTACCCAAAACGGGCGCCTATGACCCGTACTATAAATTCGTAATTGATGTAATAGACCAGGGCGCATCTGTAAAAATATTAGTACATTTGGACGTTGAGAGGTGACTCAAATTTTTTTGCATAAATTGCTTCAAAATAAATCAAATAATAATATTTGAGTTATCCTCCCTCTCAAAAAGGTCCGGATCATTGTTTAAATAATCAAAATGTCAAAAAATTAAGGAAAAATTCGATTTTTTTCTTGGTTTTTTGATTATAACTTTAAAAGTATTCACTTCCGAGAAAAGTTATACTAACATAAAAGTTGTGTAATTAAATTTCCTATAATACAGAATTGGTTAAATATTTAAAAAATAGTCACCCTTGTTGCAAAATAGCAATAATTGTAAAAAAAACATACAAAAACAAGTATTTGCATTTTACGTTTTTCAACCATTTATGCTACACTTAGGACCTTCATATTTCACCCTGAAAAACTTTATGATACAGTAAAATAATACTGTAAATTTTATTAAGATCGGTTCAATATATTTTGCAAAATAAATTTTGCAATCCAGCTTTCGTAAAAAAAATTCATTTTTTCAAAATGTTACAGGACTGAAAATAAAGCAGACAGCAAGTTGAAAATTTTTTTGCATATAAAGTGTACTGTACCTTTCATTTGCAATTTTTCAAAATTTAAATCGATTAACACAACGGCGTCAGGAATTTTTTTAAATAAACATTAATTATTGGTGCTACGCGCAGGACAGCGGATAGTTTGCTCTGATTGGGCATTCCATTGACCTTTGATAATGATTGATACATTTTAATTTTTATTACATTTCGATATAAATAAATAAATTTTTTATTGCAAAATAAAAACACATACTCTATCCTTTTAAATAACACTTTTATTAGCAAAAACTTTCTTTGTTCATATATTTTAACTTAAATAATAAAAGTTTATTATTTTTAAACATATGCAATTGTTTAAACAATATTTCACAAACAATAATAAAATTAGTTTGATTTTTGTGGAATTAAAATATTAAAATACAACAAAATATAGAGTAAGAAAATAATATATTAGTTAAAGATTGGAAGAAATTTTGGTGGAAATCAACTTGTGTGAATCGAACACCGCTGTCCTGCGCGTACACCAAAAATTATTGTTTATTTAAAAAATTTTCTGACGCCGTGGTAATTAATCGATTTTAGTTTTGAAAATTGCAAATGAAAGGTACAGTACACTTCTATAAGCAAAAAAATTCAACTTGCTATCTGCTTTATTTTCAGTCCTGTAACATTTTGAAGAAATGAATTTTTCTTGCGAAAGCTGGATTGCAAAATTTATTTTGCAAAATATACTGAACCGATCTTAATGAAATTTACAGTATTGTTTTACTGTATCATAAAGTTTTTCTGGGTGAAATATAAAGGTCCTAAGTGTAGCATAACTGGTTGAAAAACGTAAAATGCGAATACTTGTTTTTGTACGGTTTTTTCGCAATTATTGCTATTTTGCAACTAGGGTGACTATTTTTTTAATTTTTAACCAATTCTATATTGTAGAAAATTTAATTATGCAACTTTTATGTCAGCACAACTTTTCTCGGAAATGAAGAGTTTTAAAGTTATAATCAAAAAACGAAGAAAAAAATCGAATTTTTCCTTTAATTTTTGACATTTTGATTATTTAAACAATTTTCCGGACCTTTTTGGGAGGGAGGATAACTCAAATATTATTATTTGATTTATTTTCAAGCAATTTCTGCAAAAAAAATTGAGTCACCTCTCAACGTCCATCTCAAAACAGATGCGCCCTGGACTATAATCGATTTATCTCTGGAAGATAAATAAATACCAGTTTTCGTTTTTATAAATAGAAGTGTTCTGGAGAAGCTCCCTTAGTAGGCATTTTCGGACAGGAGGGACAATTGGGTTAAATTGTCTTAAAATTATCTGAAGAATCTCCGTTATTCGTTTGTCGGGTGAGTTTCTGGACACTCTGTATATTGAAAAATATTCCCTTGGAATCTTAATATATGTAGTATAGTACGTGACCAACATAGTTGTTGGTCCCTTAATTATAAATGATATGCAAAATAGTTTTGTGTTCATAACTCTCAATCAAATTGAGCGCGGTTAGCTTTATTTTGTAGGTCTTTTAAAAGTGATTAAGTTTTTGACATTTTTTGTAAAACGAACAGTGAAGAAGATTTGTGAAGAAAAATTGTAAAAAAATAATACTACAAATAAACAATGTTCCCGAAATTTTTTAGACTTCGACTACTTACCAACGTGTTCTACGTAATTTTTACTAAAAAATTACTTAAAATCATCTAACCCCTAAAAATGTCATCAAAACGACGATTTTACAGCTCTTCCGACTGGATTAAAGAAGCTATTGTCGATTCAAACAAAAGTTGTGTATTTTTAACTCTAAATTTCAACTATTTAATTAAAAATAAAGGGTTCCAGATGAAAACTCAAAGTTGCTACACCCACCGCGTTCGCAGGCAGATTAAGCACCCTGCTATTGCATAAGTATATAGATTTTGAAAAACCATTAAAAAAGCCTTCCTAAGTTTTTTCGATACGACGCGACGTCTAGTTCTCGAGATATTTGAGAATCGCCTCTCTGGACAGAGCCCTTTAATAATGTAAATATTCTTATTCAAGCTACAAATAAGCCGACGGAAAGAACTGACCGTGAAATTCATTTGCGATGTTTCCAAATTTATCGGATCTCGGGTTGTCTACAAAATGTATATATAGCATATACACATCGGATTGCTCGCGCCGCCCTCTACAGCAGACGTAGTGGAACTACTGTAATATAAAATCCACCAAAAGAGGTGCAGAATGAGGTCCAGACAAAAATAGATTTCCTTGTACCCCCACCATTGTTACATCGAGATGTCACTATATACAAGTGAATACAAGGTGAGATCCAAAATCGGATCTCGCCTTGCAAAACGGATCTCATCTTGTATAGCTTCTGATACAAACGGATCTCGCCTTGATATGAAGACATATATATATATATATATATATATATATATATATATATATATATATATATATATATATATATATATATATATATATATATATATATATATATATATATTATTATATATTTTTTTAATGATAATTTATTTATTTATTTATTATATTTATTCCTATTTATTTCTTCTCACGTTGGTTGAGCCAATTATTATATATTTTTAATATTTATACAACAATAGGCAATTATCTAGTTTACTATTTAATTAAATATTTTGAATATTTTATTTTTATAATATTTATTATTATTTATTATAATTAAACACTTTTTGTTATATCATTATTGAAATTTTTATTTATTGATTTATATCGAATCTATTGGGCGCCATCTATTGAGAAATTATTGTACCTACCAGCTCAGTCAATGTCCAAATCCATATATTGCAGGAAACTCTTTTCTTTAGAGGTGTGGGTTGAAATTAATTCCGTAAGAGGCATTAAGGACAAAACTGTAAAAATATGTAACCAAAAACAATTGAAGACCACACTGTGATGGGAAATTTCGTAAATATATTTAAATGAAAGAAAAATACGCTTAATGCAACATCAATCTCGGTAAATACATAGAATAGTGTTAAATGTTTAATATTATAACATGTATATGATACATACTCTGGCTTATATATATTTTTAATTCGCCACATGAAAGGATATGAAAACAAAATGGAAGTTCAATGACTCTGAAAATTTGTGTGATTATGGAATATAAACCAATTTATGTAAGTAAGGAATATTTCTCTCTTAAATTTATCTTACCAAAGCGGTAAATGATACTAAACTTATTAAATTTTTATTTTTATTATGCATGCTTTTCTCTTTAAATTTTTGTTAATCATGATATCATGTTAAAGTTTTGTAATGTCACCTGATTATTGTCCATCGAAGATGTTCGAACTGTTTCAACACTCCCAGATGCTGCTATACGTTGAAATTCCGGATCTCCCCAGGTCCATTCAGCTTACAATCTTATTTTTAGTAACTTTCTAAAGTCAAATCTGCTTGGAAACACTTTCCATACGAAAAATAACTCTTAATGTTTGTTTTTCACTACTTTTTGATTACATTTTCCGAAAATTTATATTTTAAAATCCAAATCTTTTGGGAATAGCTTCACAAAGCGTCTGTTCCCTCTGAAAATCTCGAACCATCTGCTGAATTCAATTTTTTAAGCTTGGCGTCGTTTTTACAGCCAATCATATTTAAATAAATTAATAATTCATGCTTTGGAAATTTAAATGAACCAATAAGATAATTTTACAAATTATGACATTTAGTCAAAATGGTATTTTTTATCTAAAATTTGGAAATATATGCCTAAATGGTGATTTTATTCTCTTATTTGAGTAAAATTGAATTAAAGAATTGAATTCATTGAACTTTATAGATTCTTTTCATATATCTTGCATATCTGAGGATACTCCCAATAAGTTTTTATAGCTACTTTAAGCGAACACTGTCCGTACACTTTCTATACCTTTCATCACTACCTCTACAAATTAAAGTCCAAATATTTTCACTATTAATACATATAAAGTACTGAAATAACTTTCATGTTATTCAGAAATAAATTACCAATCGATAGTGCATTAGCCATATCTCAGAAAATCATTTTTCTTTGTTAAAATTGATATCGAATTCTGACATTTCCCAAACCTACAACTTTAATGAGCTATTTTCAACATTTTGGTCAAATTAACATTAATAAAATCTAAAATTGATCTAACTATTATTCTAAATTTTTAGATTGGAGCCTCTTCTAAGATACTTTCATAAATTTACAAACTTAACCAAATCATGGAGACCGTAGTACATCAATGAACATTTTCTCCAAATGATCTTTAGAAAAAAGTAAATTTTTATGATTATTCAACAGAAACAAAGCCATCATGGAACAAATTTGTAAGTTATTCTTTTGGTAAGACTAAATTTCAAACTATTGCATGTTTAGCAACAAATTCATACATTCTATGCCTTTTAAATAGCTTCCTTTATATAGTACGGTCTATTTCAAACTTTCTTGTTACTTAAACTGTATAACTCTAAATAAATTCATTCTATAACTATTAAATCAATTAAAATGCAACTTTAACTTCAATTCCCTTTAGTACTCTCATTCTATTCAACTCTCCAAACCAATCACGTCTCTCGAACAAAACCTATATCAAAATACTTACTTAACTGCTTTGGCAGTGCAAAATCATTAAATTATTTATTATTTAACTTATTCTATCAATTTGGTATCTTAAAATCATGACAATATATATATATATATATATATATATATATATATATATATATATATATATATATATATATATATATACGTCTTCATATCAAGGCGAGATCAGACTAAATCGAGGACAACCCGAGATCCACCAATAGGAAATTAATTATTGGAGTATATTGTTCATAAGTATCTTTATAATTAACATATTAATCATGGCACACTTAGAGGGGAAAAGATTTTTGTACTTAAATTTTTCTGATAAATTTACAGCGAAACGAGATCCGTCGCTGAAAAGTAAAGGGGAGGACTTATATACGAAATTTTAGATATTTACCGTTCAACGCGAGATCACACACTGATGCCAGCTCTAAAGAGTATTAGTCGAGCGGTTGGAGCTCGTGTTGTATTGTATATTTCCCACGATATAAGGATATATAATGGGCGTAACTTTTAAGTATCGCTTCTTTTGTGTCTTTAAAGTCTACGATTGACCTTTCAGAAAGTCCCTTAGTTTTATTACATACATAAGGGTGTGAAAAAAGAAAAAGAATACTTGACAAATAATAACCATTTAATAATGATAATTATTTGCAATACAATATTTTAAAACTATACATTAATATTCTTAAAAAACACTACGAAACCAAAATGTAATTATTATATTCTTAAATAATACAAATTGTTACAAAATAATTATTTAAATGATTGCTTGTTTTAAAAATACATTACAAGAAAGTAAAATTTTTTATAAATATTATTAAAGTTTAAAAAATAAAATAACTCAATATGTAATTATTATTTGATAGTTAAAAAATGATTTGAAGTAAAATGATTTAAAAGATAAAAAGAAACACACATAATTTTCAGGGTCAACTCCTAATTGCATGAAAATTTGGATTTAGATTCTACCCATCCCCACTTCAAAGTTGAATTTGTGCCGTTGATTGCTTTTACTTGGAGGGTGAAAAAATATACGTTTAAAATAAGTCCGGAAACAGATCTGACTAAGTTTCAGCAACTTTTGTTCTATAGAGTTTTTTTAACTTAGGTACTAGGTTAATTTAGTAGTAGGTACTAGAGTCACTTGCGACTAAAAATATTTACTTTTCAACAAAAAAAAAACACGTTTTTCGGCGGTTTTTCGCAAATACTCAAAAAGTAAGTATTATATCGAAAAAATATTCTTGGAAAAAATATAGCATATAAAAAAAACGAAAAAATGGTATATTCTTAGTCTATAGAACCAGTAAAAGTAAATTTGTAGCTCATAAAAAAGACGATCTTATCTTTCAAATTCCAAATCAAATATTTTAACGTGATACATAGTATAAAAAAATGAAGCTCTTTTCGGGCAAAACCCATTAAAAATTTTTTAAAGTGTTAACAAAAAGCTTTATTTTATTTTATAAAAGTTATATACGGGTAGGAGAGACAACGGAACGAATTTTCGAACGTTTAAACAGACGACATCCCAGATTTACCAATTTCTGGACAATTGATCCAAAGGCTGGTTTCTAACAACGAAACAGTTGTGGATTTTCAAGTTTTCAATGAGAGTTAGAATGAAAAAACATTAGTGACCTCGAGTATGATGGTTTGGAGAATTTGGCTGGTTATATCTGCCATAAATTGAAGGACTCCAGTATTCAATCCGAAGATGTTTCAACGTACACGTGGGTTGATCATTTGAGTAAGTGTGGTTTATGTAAACCATCAGATACTCTCTTGTCATATATTAAGTAACTGGAGACAATTTTTCCTTCCACATGAATGGTGATTCCATTTTGGTAACTAAAAATTATTTAGAAAACCTTATGTCCAAAAGTGTAACTGTAGACTGTTCTAACAAAGCGAACAAGTTATTTTTTGGGTCTCGGATGTACTTCCGAATTAAAGAATTAAACAAGTCTCTTAACAACCTGACATTGCGTAAAAGAAAAATTATGATAACTGCTACATAGTTGCTGTATGTACGTCTATTTCACATGCACAAAATTTAAATAAAGTGCATGGCATGAAAACTGTAAAACTTATTTTTGTCTTTTCCAAGCCTCTTACTTAAATCTGATGAAATACATTATTTAAAAAGTAAAAAATTTTGTTTTTTTATCAATCCATTAAATTTATGGTTTTATTTTGGGGCTTTTCTTCCCCTTGGTAAAAATTATATTTACTAATGTGTAGGCCACTAATCAATTTTTGCCAACTAACGAAATATAATAATTTTAGTAGATATCGATTATATGAATATTTTTATTTTCCGGATACCAATATAATCAAGAAACTGGGAACTTTACAAATAACTGAAAATCAATTTAAATAAAAGTAAATAGTTTAATAATTTTCCTCTAAACTATAAAAATCACTTAGTTTCTTTTAGTCATAATTCATTCATTTGTACTATTCTCAAATTTCATTCGCGTTCGTATTACGAACGCATAGACGGGACTATGCTTTACTCTGTTGTTAACGTCATGCGCCAATCGGACGAGCTTACGTAACTAGAATATTAGGGTGTGCATATTTCCGGGTCCCGGTGAATTCGTATCTATTTTAATCCCCATCCTAATTACAGACCAACTGGCAACTCTGGTGCGCAGGTAATTTTTAAATAACGCATTAACTACCGGTGAATTGGTAACTTTCATTTTTTAAGTATTGTTGATAATCTAATATCGGTATTCCAGGTATTTAGCGCTGCACTCCTAGAAAATGGAAAAAATGTCACAGGAAGTGAAACCGATGATGAAACGAAACGCAAAAAAGAAAACTTGGATGATTGTTTTAATAGAAGTAAAATTAAAAAACGGTTACCAAGCAAAGCAGGCAACGAAAACAAGGAAGACATGGAAAATGTTATGATTACAATAATGAAAGAGCTAATGAATAAAAACGATGAAATGCTTCAGAAAATAAAACAAATAAGGAAAGAATAACAACAAACCAATAAAGAGTTAATGGGTGTAAAAGCAGAGAAACAAAAACTAAAAAAAGAAGTAAAACAGCTACATGAATGAATGGAGCAACTGGAGAAATTTAGCAAAAAGAAAAGCTTGATCGTAACTGAGTTGAAAGTAAAAACAAATGATTATAAGAAATTAAAAGAAGAAATGGAAAATTTCAGAGCCCAAGAGATGCAAATACAAATAAAACTAAGAAGTGCAAAAAAAAATAGGAGAAACAGTATGCGCAATAGAAACAGAAGCCCTCACGGATAAAATGGAAATCCTAAACAAGAAACGTAAACTAAAACAGCATAAAGATCGTATCTATATAAACAACGATTGGATATCGAAAGAAAAAGAAATACAAAAGGAAATAACTAAAATAGCAAAGGACGAAAGAAGCAAAGGTAAGCAAACGAAAATCGGCTACAAGAAATTAATAGTGAATGGCAAAATCTAGATATGGGACGAAGAGAAAGAACAGCTAATAGAAATTTCAAAAAACTAATAAACTAAGAACAGCGGCTGAAATATGATATTGACATGTCAAAAAAAGACTCGGAAATGCAAACGGTTAACGAAAACAAAATAACGCACACAAAATAAAGAAAGAATCTCAATAAGAAGAAAAGAACAAAACCCATTAGAATGGGCTCTTGGAATATTAGAACCATGCTGGCAGCAGGTAAGATGCAAGAAATAGCTCTTGAAATGAAAAAATACCAACTAGAAATCCTAGCAGTACAGGAAATACCATGGAAGAAAGAAGGAAAAATTGAGAAGAAAAACTTTAGCATGTATTATTCGGGAGAAAACAATCAGGGAACGAATGGTACGGCATTTATGGTGAACAAAAAAATGAGGGAAAAACTGATACAAGTCAAAGCAGTTAATGAAAGGATATCTTACATAAGAAAATAAACAAGCCCACATCTCGATAGTCAATTGCTATGCACCCACCGAAGAAGCAAACCAAGAAGATAAAACAGAATTCTAAGACATCCTGGAAGAAACCTGTGAAAATATTCCGAGGAATAATATTGGGTGATTTCAATGCAAAGATCGGAAAGGAGGACTATAATCGTAATGTAGCTGGCAAAGAAACCATTCATGAAACTACGAATGATAATGGAGGAGAAATCTGCAACCTAGCAGCAGCAACAAATACATATATAGTTAGTACTGGGCATAAACATAAAAAAGAAAACAAAATAACATGGATGATACCAGGAAGAATGGATGGAAACCAAATAAATCATACTCTAATTTCGAAAAAGTGGACACAAATAGTACAAGACGTAAGGTCATATAGAGGGGCAAATGGAGGCACTGACCACATATTGTTGATAGCAAAACTTAAGATGAAAATAATCAAAGCAAATAATCATAAGGAAGGAAAAAGGAAGAAATGGAATATAGCCAATCTGAAAACGCAAGAAACAAAGCAACAAATACAGAACAACTGGAACAGAAATTGGGTCAGTACGAGCACATAGAAATAGATGGAGAATGGAAAAACATAAAGAACAGCATAATAGAAACAGCAGAACAAATAATAGGATTCCAAAAAAACAAAGAATCGAAAGAATGGTTTGATGAGGAATGTCACCAAAAAAGTCAACTGAAGCACCTCGTAAGAAACAAATGGCTACAAAGTGCCGAACAGGAACAACTGGACCAATATAGAAAAGAAAAACAAGAAGCATTGAAACTCTATAGAAGAAAGAAGAACACATGGATCTCTGAACAAATGAAAGAATTAGAAACGAATAATAAAGACAACAAGAAATTGTTCGAATAGATAAAACAACAACACAGTACCAAAAAATCTGTCACAAAAATAAACAAAAAAGATTGGGAAAAACATTTCACGGACCTATTTATACAAAAACGACAATAAGGCATATTCAGAGGATGAGGGTATAAGAGATAACAGAGATGAAGAGGAAGTCGCACCTACTTATTAGGAATTCATGGAGGTATTAAAACAACTAAAAGTAAACAAAACGCCAGGGCCAGATGAAATCAACAACGAACTGATCATCAACGGCGGAGAGGAGCTCACGAAGCGAATGCACAAGTTAATGGTTACAATTTGGAAGGACGAAAGCATGCCCATAGAATGGAAAAACGGACACATCGCACCAATCTTTAAGAAAGGAGATCCAACTAAGTGCTGCAACTACAGACCAATTATGCTACTAAATACAACGTATAAGATATTGACCACAATTATAAGAAACCGACTAAATCAATACACAGAAAAAATTATAGGACCATATCAGCAGGGTTTTAGAACAATAGATCAAAGGAAGATCAACAATAGATGCAATACACGTACTGACACAAACAATTGAAAAAAGCTATGAACATGACATAGAATTACACATACTATTCATCGACTTCCAACAGGCCTTCAACAGCATATACAGACAACAATTATTAAAAGAAATGAAAAAAATGGAGATACCGGCAAAATTAATAAGACTAACTAGAATGACAATAAAAGACTCAACAGCAAAAGTTAAAACAAATGAGGGCGATACAAATGACATCAAAATAGAACTTGAAGTAAGACAAGGAGACAGTCTGTCAACGACAAACGACACTATTTAATATCGCTCTAGAAGGAGTAATTAGGGACACAAGGCTGAAAAAGACAATTATTCAAAGCTCAACACAGATCATAGGATATGCAGATGAACTGGGACTGGTAGCACGAGATAAAAAAAGACTAGAAGAGGCACTTTTAACCCTGGTAAGAGAAGCAAAGACGAGAGGACTAATAATCAATCAGAATAAAACAAAATATCTTATAAGCACACGAGACAATGTAAACAGAATAGCAGAAATAAAGATAGGTGAAAATACATTCCAGAGAGTAGATTGCTTCAAATACCTGGGGGTGATGGTGGACGGCAAAAACGGAAGGAGTATAGAGATAAACGACAGAATTAAAGCAGGTAATAGAGTATATTGGAAATATCACCAACTACTCAATGACAAAAACCTGAGCAAAAAAAAACAAAATCAAAAATATACACAGCAGCAATCAGATCAGTGATAGCCTATGGAGCAGAAGTAATGTGCCTTACGAAAAAAGACGAAGAAAAGTTAAAAATAATTGAGAGAAAAATTATAAGGATACATGGCCCAGTAAAGACAGAAACAGGGGAATATTGAAAGCTGATGAACCATGAAATAATAAATATAAATAAAGGAGAAGATATAGTAAAATTCATTAAAGCACAAAGCCTCAGATGGTTTGGGCACACACAAAGAAGAGGGGTAGAAGAACTGATCAGGAAGATAATGAGCTGGAAACCAGTAAAAAATAGACCAAGAGGAAGACCAAAAATTAGATGGGAAGATCAACTGCTAGACGATATATCAAAGATGGAAATTGCAAACTGGAGAGAAAAGATTCAGGACCGGAGAGAGTGGAAGAAGATAGTAGAGAGGGCAAAAAAACATCACAACCTATGAACTAAGACCTAAAGGAAAAGCGGACTAATTTACCGCGTGAAATGGATTAAAAGAGCTCATATTTGAGCGAACTATACTCTAACAAGAGTGAACGGTCCATATAATAATTCCAGGTATGTACCTGTATAAATTACCCTCCTTGAAGTTGGTGTAAAAGGTATTCACCATTTATGTATTGTCTTTTGGAAGGATTACTAGAGAAAATCCAAATAAATTTTGAAAAAATGGCTGAAATCGCTGAAATTCTTGTAAAAGATTCCGTAATGAGTGTACATGGGTGGTAAATGATTTTAAATTTCACTTAAAGAAAGTGCTAAAAAGTCTAAAACATTTATGGTACTGTTCTGCATCTGGTTTCCATTCAACCTGTTATACCGACGGTTAGTTTTTTTAATATTTTGAGTAGTAACTATGTTGGTTATCAACAATTTGATGTCAAAAATGCACATTTTGCCATTTTTTGTCTACCAGTAAGAAGAAAAACATTCAAAACAAAATTTAAGATAACCGCATTATAGAGCATGTAAAACAATTTAAACAAGGTTTTAAAAATTTCGCTATACTTAATTGTTGCTTATAAAAATATAAATTAAGTCAGTTTAACGTTAATATAACTTATGTAAAAAATATAACTTATATCTCGATATTACGTGAAATAGCTCAAAGAAATGAGTAAAAATACACGGTTTTTATGACACTCAGTGTAACTACGTAACAATTGTTTTAGTTTCTATATGGACGGAATAACAAAATTTATGTAAATCTGACCAGTTTTTTCTCAATTTAATTATTTATTGACAATTTAAATGAAAAATAGCCGATTTTAAGAATTTTCGTCTATAAGTTACAATGTTTTACCAAAAAACTGAAAAAAGAACCGATGAGTTTATTGAAATAGCCTTAAAATGAGTTGAAGTAAAATAGAATTGGAGCTTTGTTTATCAATAAACATTAACTATTCAAATTTATTTCTTAAAGCTAACTACATGAGGTACCCCTAAACCCTAAAAATGTCATCAAAACGACGATTTTGAAGCTCTTCCGACTGGATTAAAGAAGCTATTATCGATTCAAACAAAAGTTGTGTATTTTTAATTCTAAATTTCAACTATTTAATTAAAAATAAAGTGTTTCAGTTGAAAATTCAAAGTTGCTACACCCACCGCTTTCGCAGGTAGAATAAGAACCCTGCTATTGCATAAGTATATAGATTTTGAAAAACCATTCAAAAAGCATTCCAAAGTTTTTTCGATATGCCGTCTAGTTCTCGAGATATTTGACAATCGCCTTTCTGGACAGAGCCCTTAAATAATGTAAACATTCTTATTCAAGCTAGACATAAGCCGAGTGAGAGAGCTGACCGTGAAATTCATTTGCGATGTTTCCAAATTTACCGGATCTCGGGTTGTCTGCAAAATATATATTTACCATATACACAACGGATCGCGCGCGCTGCCCTCTACAGCGGATTTAGTGGAACCACTGCAATATAAAATTCACCAAAAGGGGTGCAAAATGAGGTCCAGGCAAAAATCGATTTCCTTGTACCCTAACCATTGTTACATCGAGATGTCACTATATACACGTGAATACAAGGTGAGATCCAAAATCGGATCTCGCCTTGCAAAACGGATCTCATCTTGTATAGCTTATGATACAAACGGATCTCGCCTTGATATGAAGACATATATATATACATATATATATATATATATATATATATATATATATATATATATATATATATATATATATATTGATGCACGTTAAGTTGTGACTTCCGGTATACAGAAGAGGCTGTCCGACTTCCACCTATTCTACTAGGAATTATTTTTTAAAAATTGTGTATTTGGTAAAAGGGGGGCTTATAAAATGGGTCTACCTATTGAGGGGAAAGGATTTACCAAAATAAATTTTGTATATATATACGTATATACCGAAGCGTACAGCATACGTTATGGCTTCCATATATAGGGTAGTTCAAGGTGCGTTGTCACTTCCAGCGGTGTTGTCATATTTTGGAAGTCACAACGACTCGTCTGCTGATTTACCTCTTACTTTAAGCGTAATGTGTGATCTTTTGAAACTTTTACTGTGAATACAGTTGTGAATGCAGTTCTATGTTTTAAAGTTGTCTATTTAAATTAAAAGATTGATATTCTTTTGATTAAACAGGTTTACAAAAAAAATACATTTCGGAATATTTGACGAAACCATATGACTAGGGGGTTTTTGGGGTCGCTGGTCACGAATCTGGGGTCCGCTGACCTCTATCACGTCAGGTAATGGTAATCTCAAGGTCAAATCAAGATAAACCGACAGTCGCTCTGAAAAAGTATATTAGGGGGTTTTTGTGGTCGCTGATGACGAATTTGTGTCCGCTGACCTCTATCACGTCTAGCTCAAGGTCATTTCGAGGTCAAATCAAGATAAATGGACACGATCGCTCTGAAAAAGTATATTAGGGGGTTTTTGGGGTCGCTGATCACAAAACTGGGGTCCGTTGAGCTCAACCGCGACAGGTAAAGGTCATTTCAAGGTCAAATCAGTTTTGTGGACTTGTCCTGATTTGGCCTTGAAATGACCATTACCTTACGTGGTAGAGCTCAACGGACCGCAGTTTTCATGATCAGTGACTCCAAAACCCCTATATTTTCAGAGCGATTGTGTCGATTTATGTTGATTTGACCTTGAACTAGACGTGATAGAGGTCAGCGGACTAATGATTCGTCATCAGCGACACCAAAAACGCCCTAATATACTTTCTCAGAGCGACTGTCGATTTATCTTGATTTGACCTTGAAATAACCTTTACCTGGCGTGAAAGAGGTGAGCGGACCCCGGATTCGTGATCAGCCACCCCAAAAACCCCCTTGTAACATGGTTTCGTCAAATAGTCCGAAATTTAGTTTTTTTTTGAAAACCTGTATTATTTATGATATGATTGATATTTATTTTACAAATACTAATATTTTATTATTGCTGCAAAATGGATTTTTTGGAATTAATTAAAAAAGTGTTATTAGTAAGTAATTTATTTATGAAAATTATATCAAAAATTTTAATAAATAAATTTGAACTTATAGGAAATTTTAATATTTATTATTTTTCTTGATTAAATTTTGAATTTTAGATTTTATTACAGGCACCGTCCTTTTAATTTTTGATGTACCAATAATAATGTGTAATAAGAAAATTAAATGGCTAAATACACCAGGTGGGGTTGAGCTGCAAAAAAGCTATCTAGATCCATCTTTTTAGAGCAGATTAGTCCCAGTCTGCTACTCGATACTATTGACTGTGCTTCTCCAGTTCTTTCTATCCTCTGTCTTTTTCTGCTAGTCTCTAATTCCTGCCCTATATAAATTTTCCTTTACTTCCTGTAACCATTTATTCTATTTCCTCCGCGTCTCCTTCTAACTCCGGGTTTCCATTGTAAAATTGAGTTTATAGTTGTTACGCTACCTGCTCTCCATATATGCCCCAACCATCTAACACTGCTGAAATCTGAAAATCTGGAATAATATCTACCCGGGTCGAAACATTTTTTTTAATATATGAAAATAGTTATTTATGAAACAGTTCGTGAAGTATGCTTTTTACGAATGCACGTGATGTTTAGAGCACAAGCGACAACGGAGCGAGTGCTATACATCGCTTAAGTTCGCAAAAAGTACTTCACGCACAGTTTCATACAATATTTTATCTACGATAAACAAATAAAAAAACTGTAACTCTTCATCACTGGAATTCATTCCTATTCTACAATTTTTAGAACTTATTTAAACATTCTAATTTCTTTCAAACCACAAAACTGTCAAATTTTTTTTTGTAATTTATTGCTCATTATGTCATCACCATGACAACGCGAAAGTTAAGGATATTTGATTATATGAAAGTGTGTCAAAAACAGTGCGAAAAAGTAAATCCCGTTTAAAATACATCGTTACTTCACGCACACGTTATCCATTAAATAGATCGATGCAGATCGGCCTTATATCGGATCCTCTACTATTAGTCCGTTCGCTGACGGTAAAATATTGCAAAACCCATAAATTTTAAAAAACCGCTTAGATCAGGGGTGGGCAATTACTTTTAAGCGCGGGCCAAAATGAAAGTTTCAAAATGTCTCTCGGGCCGGAGGACTATACCGGATATGTACGCTGTGCCAACGCGAATTTTTTTGGTGTAGTTTATTCCCTGCCCAAGAAATAAATACTATAAGTATTATTTTAAAGCATTTGGACAAAGAAATTTGACTGTTAATAATTAGAAAATGGTAATAATAAATTGTCCTACTTGGGAATACATGCGAAAAACTTGTGCCCAGTAAAATATGTCACGTAATTGAAAAAAAAATGGTCATTATATTAAATCATAAGAAGATCCAGAAAAAGAACCAGATAAAAAATGAAGATATTGAGCAAGTGGACAAAATGAAATACTTACTTAGGAGTCTGGATTACGGAAGATTTAAATTCGAAATCATAAATTCGATCAAGAATAGAGCAATTGAGGGTAGACTTTTTGAAGATGAGGACATTTCTGAGTCACCAAAGACTCAATCTGCAAATCTGATATTAGTTGATAAAATGTTGTATATCCACTCTATTCTTTTTTATGGTGCCGAAGCTTGGATTGTTAATGCTGACTTAATGAGAAAGCCGGAAGCTTTTGAGATGTGGCTTTTTGGGAGAATTTAGAAAATACCATGGACCGATCATATACGAACAAAATGATGTTGCACGAAATGGAAAGAGACAGAGAACTTTTGACCTCCATTAAAAGGAGACAGACAGCATATTTACGGCACATGCTCAGAAATGATATGTACGAGTTGTTCGAAGGAAAAAGGGGTCCTGGTAGACGACAAATATTCTGACTGAAAACATTTGAGACTGGACCGGGTTAAACACACAGACGCTTTTAAGAAAAGCAGAAAATAGAGACGAATTTGCAATGGTGTTTTAGCCAACCTTCATTAGTGGAGTCGGCGTTAGAAGAATAATAATAAATTAATGGTAATTAAATAAATCAGTTATTGAAAGATTTTATTTTCTTATTTATTTATATTTTAACGATACAAATTAATTTATATTGATACATATTTTGTAAATATACCTAATATTAAATAAAATTATAAAAAAAAGACAAACATTAAACGTTAAAATTAATAGAATACTCATTATAAGTATAACTTCTATAATAGTTAATGCGAAACGTGAAATCGCGAATGTTCATGTGATATTATTTCTTCAAAATTGGGATCCAAATCACTTGTAGCAATCCTTAATACCGAGTGTAGATTTTCGTCAGTAATTTGTGATCGATATTTATTTTTCGTGGAAACCATCAACGAAAAAGTTCTTTCACAAATATATGTCGAACCAAATAAAACTAGGTATTTTTGAACATAGTTTAAAAAATGTTTAAAATGTTCTGTATTCAAAGCACCGTAGAAAGCACTCAATTCGTTTGATTGAACATTTTCTTTTAATAAATTATTTGCCTGTAAGTCAATTAATTCTAGCTGAATTTCAACAGGAGCTTCTTGCACATCGAAATTGAAAGGTTGACTAATTAATGACAAAGGTTTTTCAATAGCTTTGAAATCTTGGAATCTTCTTTGGAATTCAGTATGCAGGTCTTGTGTTACTGAACTATATTTAAGAAAATCAGAATTTTTCAATAATTCTCGTCGTGTTTGTAATGATGGGAAGTGGTTTAATATTTTTTTATTAAAGTTCTCAGCAAATAAGTTTAGTTTTATCATAAATGCTTTGACATTTGAGTGCATATTGAAAGCGAACTGGTTTTTCCCTTGTAAATTTACATTAAGTTCATTTAAATATTTTACAATATCTACAGAAAACGACAAATCGTTTAGCCATGCCTCATTTTGCAATTCAGGAAAATCATGTAGTTTTTCTTTTATCGACAAGAAGGATACTATTTCATCAAGCAAATATTGAAATCTGTCCAAAACTTTACCGATGCTAAGCCATCTCACCTCAGTGTAGTAAGGAATTTTGTAAAAGTCACTTTCAATTTCTTTCAAAAATTCAACAAACTGTCGATGATTTAAGGCACGTTCCCGGATAAAATTTACAACTTTTGTCACAACAGTAACGACGTGATTCAATTTTAAAACTTTTCTACATAACACTTCTTGATGAATAATGCAGTGTAAAAATAATATGTCTTGTTCTGGCTGCAACTGTTTTACTTAGTCGCTGATTCGTTTTAGTAAGCCCACATTTTTCCCTGTTAAACTAGGACAGCCATCCGTAGTGATGCTTACTATTTTGTTCCAAGGTAAATTTACTTTAACTAAACACTCTTCAACAGCGTTAAAAAATTCTTCACCGGTAGTTGTATCTTTCATTGGATGCACACTAAGAAGTTCCTCGCGAATTTCACATTTTTTGTTAATGCCCCGAATAAATATTAATAATTAACTTGTGTCAGTAATATCGCAGGACTCATCCAACGCCAGAGAACAATATGTAAAATCAGCAATTATTGTTTTTAGCTGGTCGAGTAAATTTCCTGAAATATTTTCGATCCGTCGTACTATTGTTCTCCTTGACAGGCTTAAATTTTCAAAAATATGTTTTTTTTCAGGACAACATATCTCCGACACTTCTACCATGCACTGTTTAACAAATTCTGCTTCAGAAAAAGGTTTACATAACTTAGCAATTTTGTGTGCAATAACATAACTTGCTTGTGTGGTAGATTTCTCGATGTTACTTTGTTTGCTAAAAATATTTTGTTGTTTATTTAAGTTTTTTGCTAAGTTGTCTGCAGCATTTTTAAGTTCTTCTAAAGAAAACGATGCATATTTTGGATGTTTTGATGTAAAATGCCTCTTTAAATTATATTCCTTGAAAACAGCAATGATTTAATGGCAAACTAAACAAATTGCTTTCTTACCAATATTTGTAAAAAGGTATTTTTCTGTCCATGCTTCATTAAAATTTCTGCATTCCAAATCAACTTTTCTTTTTTTAGATTGTATCATTTTGCAAATGCTTACAAATAAATATTTTAATACAATAAAATAAAAACAATGATTTCAAATTTTACTTACAAAATGTCCTCCACTTTTTCAATTTATTATATATTTGCAAAATAACACACACTGTATCAAAAGAAATATGAGGAGTAATAGGAAATACGACCAGTGCTAAATCAAAATAAACTTATAGGCGTCTTTCGAAGTAGTTGTAAAACTTCGGCAAAAATCGGTAACAATGAATTTTATGCTGAAGTAGGTATTCCAAACAACCATACTTAATTCAGATTTAATAAATAAAGAATCATATTATTGGGACCAAAGTGCTGAGGTATTTAGATCATAAACTGTCAGTGATATGGTTGAAATAGATACCCAAACACCGAGTGCTTGTCTTGAGACCTTGAGAGTTAAATACGATTATTAATACCGAATAAACAATTATGAATCTCCGGGGATTTCCCTATATTTTAAAAGAAATTTAAAGTAAATAGTTACAATTAAACAGTTTTTAAAAATATAGTTAGCTAAGGCTGTTCGTAATTATAATACTCTCTATTATTTATATATTTAATAATTTATGTGA
This sequence comes from Diabrotica virgifera virgifera, assembly GCF_917563875.1. Classification (NCBI taxonomy): domain Eukaryota; kingdom Metazoa; phylum Arthropoda; class Insecta; order Coleoptera; family Chrysomelidae; genus Diabrotica; species Diabrotica virgifera. Next base: position 109,365,385 of record NC_065450.1, read on the forward strand.
ACACTATGCAAACTATTACTGTTGATTTCAACAAAATCACATAAAAGGGATTAAAAAGATTAGGTACTTGCGGGGTTTTTCAACGGGCCGGACAAAGTAAGCGAAAGGGCCGGACCCGGCCCGCGGGCCGGCTTTTGCCCACCCCTGTGCTATAGCCTTATTCTTTAACTATATCGCTGTAATAACATTGTTTCTAGACAGGTAAATTATCATTGTATACTGGGTGTACCAATCAAACTGGTTTTTTTTTCAATTTTCACAACACCCTGTGGAATATTCTAGCCTTTATACAATATTGAAATTAAAACCCAACTATAGCCCCAGGTTTTCTTAACGTTCTGTTTGTTATTCATTCGCTTATGTTGGATAATAAAAAAGTTAGGGACTTTAACAACTAAACATGTTCTTTATCAATACATGGTGTTTCTAAATAAGTGCGACAAACTTTAAAGGGTAATTCTGCATGAAAAAATAATGATCGTTTACTTGATAAAGCTATGTCCGCAAATGCTTGCAAATATAAAATTCTTTTGCCAAACGATCATTATTTTTTCATGCAGAAATTACCCCTTAAAGTTTGTCGCACTTATATTTAGAAACACTTGTATCGATAAAGAACATGGCTAGTTGTTAAAGTCCTTAACTTTTTATTATCCAACGTAAGCGAATGAATAAAAAAACAGAATGTTAATAAAACCTGGAGCTATAGTTAGGCTTTGATTTAAATATTTTATAAAGGCTAGAATATTCCACAGGGTGTTGTGAAAATTGAGAAAAAAACCCAGTTTGATTGGTACACCCGGTATACAATGAAAATTTACCTGTCTATCAACAATATTATCATAGCTATTTTGTTAAAGAATAAGGCTATAACATATTAAAAAAAATTACTTAAATCGGACAACAGGTTTGGGAGATACGAGACATCAAAAATTACCCATTTTTTTGGGGTGCCCGTTTTTCGTGCCGGTGAGTGTAGATTAAATTAGAAGTTCATTGTAAAAAAGGAAGTAAACAAAAACACGGGAAAAATGAATTTATATAAGTAAATAGGTAAGTAAATATTATAGATTAAAATAAGTACAGAAAATATATAATTATAGAGATATCTAATCACTTATTGTACCTTCATTTAAGGCTAACTTTAAAAGTAAAGCAGATCTGCTATTATTCATGTTTAAAAACAAAAGGCACACAAAGCACTAAGTACGATTAGGACCGCGAATCTACAACAGATAAATGTCTGGAAACTGTTACACAGGGTTGCCAAAAAACGGAAGTCACACCGAGCGGTGTGGTATACGGAAGACGCTACGCGTTGTGTACATAGCCTGTATAGTAGCACGGGAGCGACACTAGCGCTGGTGATATACCGTCGAACTAAAATCTGATCTTATGAGTATGTTAGATACGATATGACTTCCAGCGAAATTTTTAATATAAGCCTTCTGATACCATCTAGTAGCCAAATTCGTAAAAATATAGGCAAAACGTTGTGACTTCCGAAATCGGAAGTCATAACGGTATATATGAAGTAACAACGTATTACGAGAATCTACTTTGGAAGTCACATGGATACATGTATCAATATATATATATATATATATATATATATATATATATATATATATATATATATATATAAATAAATATATATATATATATATATATATATATATATATATATATATATATATATATATATATATATATATATATATATATATATATATATATATATATATATATATATATATATATATATATATATATATATATATATACAGGGTGTCCCGGAAAATAGTGCGTTCCTTGAAGGTATAGGTAGAAGGCACCATGTAGAACAAAAAACTCTTATAACATTTTTTTCTAAATGCAACCGTTTGACCAAAAAATTAAAATGTATTTTGGTATGTAAATTTAAATCTGACAACTATGTGCGGTACGCAAATTTAAGCATAGACAGTCCCATCTAAATAGATAGAAGATACTAAGATACATAGTAAACAGATAGTTTTAAAGAATCCTGTTTAGTGTTTAGTGTCAATGCGAAAATGTTTTCGAATAGTGAGTGTATTACCTATTATGTTATTACCTATGAATGGTGTTTGTGAAAGGTTACTTGAAACATCTATTCGGTATAATAATTATTTTCAAGTAAGTACAACTTAGTTATTTCAGTTCACAAGTAAACAAATTACTGAGACATTATCTGGTGTATTTAAGTTCCACTGTAAACTATTAAAACTATGTAATTCAGTTAAAGCCCTCAGCAGTACTCAGCATTCAACCCATTTAAACCTTACTAAATACATAATACTAGTTTAGTTAAAAGACGTGTTTTTATGTTAAAAGATGTGTAATTCGTTTAAAATTATGCAATAGGTATTTCAATACATTTCAAAAGAAAATAATTTTAGTAAACAAATCGTAAATACATAAGTATTACCTACTATTAGGTTGGATTATTTTAAATACTGTTAATCACAATCACAAACGAGTTTTTATTATGTTATTATTCCGTAGTGCGTTCGATGTTGCCAGTTTATTAAAATTTCCAAACATTAAAATACAGGTATATGGAAAACAATGTTAACTTTTTTTTGGAAACGGCTAACTTTAGAAAAAAATGGTATAGGACTTTTTTGTTCCAAATTGTGTATTCTCTCCATACCTTAAAGGAACGCACTATTTTCCGGGACACCCTGTATATATGCCTGCATGCAGGGCTTCGGCAAAAGCTTTGCCAGTGCTAGATTTTACATACCAAATAAATGGTGTAAGATCACATCGTTAAATCCTCCGTATATCAATGGGTACCAATAGAATAGACTAGTTTCGCGATGCCTCGCTCGTCAGTATTCGGCTAGGTACGAATTGATATACCGACGGTTCAATGATGTGTCTTAATATTTCGCACCTCAGGTGCCGAGCTACAAAAGTGCCATCTACTCTGATGACCAAGAAGTAGAAACACGACTCGAAAAGAGAAGTTTTCCACAATCTTTTGAGCTGTATTAAAAGTTGCCTGCATGCAGGGCTTCGGCAAAAGCTTTGCCAGTGCTAGATTTTACATACCAAATAAATGGTGTAAGATCACATCGTTAAATCCTCCGTATATCAATGGGTACCAATAGAATAGACTAGTTTCGCGATGCCTCGCTCGTCAGTATTCGGCTAGGTACGAATTGATATACCGACGGTTCAATGATGTGTCTTAATATTTCGCACCTCAGGTGCCGAGCTACAAAAGTGCCATCTACTCTGATGACCAAGAAGTAGAAACACGACTCGAAAAGAGAAGTTTTCCACAATCTTTTGAGCTGTATTAAAAGTTGCCTGCATGCAGGGCTTCGGCAAAAGCTTTGCCAGTGCTAGATTTTACATACCAAATAAATGGTGTAAGATCACATCGTTAAATCCTCCGTATATCAATGGGTACCAATAGAATAGACTAGTTTCGCGATGCCTCGCTCGTCAGTATTCGGCTAGGTACGAATTGATATACCGACGGTTCAATGATGTGTCTGAATATTTCGCACCTCAGGTGCCGAGCTACAAAAGTGCCATCTACTCTGATGACCAAGAAGTAGAAACACGACTCGAAAAGAGAAGTTTTCCACAATCTTTTGAGCTGTATTAAAAGTTGCCTGCATGCAGGGCTTCGGCAAAAGCTTTGCCAGTGCTAGATTTTACATACCAAATAAATGGTGTAAGATCACATCGTTAAATCCTCCGTATATCAATGGGTACCAATAGAATAGACTAGTTTCGCGATGCCTCGCTCGTCAGTATTCGGCTAGGTACGAATTGATATACCGACGGTTCAATGATGTGTCTTAATATTTCGCACCTCAGGTGCCGAGCTACAAAAGTGCCATCTACTCTGATGACCAAGAAGTAGAAACACGACTCGAAAAGAGAAGTTTTCCACAATCTTTTGAGCTGTATTAAAAGTTGCCTGCATGCAGGGCTTCGGCAAAAGCTTTGCCAGTGCTAGATTTTACATACCAAATAAATGGTGTAAGATCACATCGTTAAATCGGTAAATTAGTCCGCTTTTCTTTTAGGTCGTAGTTCATAGGTTGTGATGTTTTTTTGCCTTCTCTACTAACTTATTCCACTCTCTCAGGTCCTGAATCTTTTCTCTCCAGTTTGCAATTTCCATCTTTGATATATCGTCTAGCAGTTGATCTTCCCATCTTATTTTTGGTCTTCCTCTTGGTCTATTTTTTACTGGTTTTCAGTTCATTATCTTCCTGATCAGTTCTTCTACCCCTCTTCTTTGTGTGTGCCCAAACCATCTGAGCCTTTGTGCTTTAATGAAGTTTACTATATCTTCTCCTTTATTTATATTTATTATTTCATGGTTCATCAGCTTTCTATATTCCCCTGTTTCTGTCTTTACTGGGCCATGTATTCTTCTCATAATTTTTCTCTCAATTATTCTTAACTTTTCTTCGTCTTTTTTCGTAAGGCACATTACTTCTGCTCCATAGGCTATCACTGATCTGATTGCTGCTGTGTATATTTTTGATTTTGTTTTTTTTTGCTCAGGTTTTTGTCCTTGAGTAGTCGGTGATATTTCCAATATACTCTATTACCTGCTTTAATTCTTTCGTTTATCTCTATACTCCTTCCGTTTTTGCCGTCCACTATCACCCCCAGGTATTTAAAGCAATCTACTCTCTGGAATGTATTTTCACCTATCTTTATTTCTGTTATTCTGTTTACATTGTCTCGTGTGCTTATAAGATATTTTGTTTTATTCTGATTGATTATTAATCCTCTCGTCTTTGCTTCTGTTACCAGGGTTAAAAGTGCCTCTTCTAGTCTTTTTTTTATCTCGTGCTACCAGTCCCAGGTCATCTGCATATCCTATGATCTGTGTTGAGCTTTGAACAATTGTCTTTTTCAGCCCTGTGTCCCTAATTGCTCCTTCTAGAGCGATATTAAATAGTGTCGTTGACAGACTGTCTCCTTGTCTTACTTCAAGTTCTATTTTGGTGTCATCTGTATCGCCCTCATTTGTTGTAACTTTTGCTGTTGAGCCTTATTGTCATTCTAGTTAGTCTTATTAATTTTGCCGGTATCTCCATTTTTTTAATTTTTTTTAATTGTTGTCTGTATATGCTGTCGAAGGCCTGTTAGAAGTCGATGAATAGTATGTGTAATTCTATGTCATGTTCATAGCTTTTTTCAATTGTTTGTGTCAGTACGTGTATTGCATCTATTGTTGATCTTCCTTTTCTAAAACCCTGTTGGTATGGTCCTATAAATTTTTCTGTGTATTGATTTAGTCGGTTTCTTATAATTGTGGTCAATATCTTATACGTTGTATTTAGTAGCATAATTGGTCTGTAGTTGCATAATTGGTCTGTAGTTGCAGCACTTAGTTGGATCTCCTTTCTTAAAGATAGGTGCGATGTGTCCGTTTTTCCATTCTATGGGCATGCTTTCGTCCTTCCAAATTGTAACCATTAACTTGTGCATTCGCTTCGTGAGCTCCTCTCCTCCGTTGATGATCAATTCTTTGTTGATTTCATCTGGCCCTGGTGTTTTGTTTACTTTTAGTTGTTTTAATACCTCCATGAATTCCTGATAAGTAGGTGCGCCTTCCTCTTCATCTCTGTTATCTCTTATATCCTCATCCTCTGAATATGCCTTGTTGTTGTTTTTGTATAGGTCCGTGAAATGTTTTTCCCAATATTTTTTGTTTATTTTTGTGACAGATTTTTTGGTACTGTATTGTTGTTTTATCTATACGAACAATTTCTTGTTGTCTTTATTATTCGTTTCTAAGTTTTGCCTTTGTTCAGAGATCCATGTGTTCTTCTTTCTTCTATAGAGTTTCAATGCTTCTTGTTTTTCTTTTCTATATTGGTCCAGTTGTTCCTGTTCGGCACTTTGTAGCCATTTGTTTCTTGCGAGGTGCTTCAGTTGAATTTTTTGGTGACATTCCTCATCAAACCATTCTTTCGATTCTTTGTTTTTTGGAATCCTATTATTTGTTCTGCTGTCTCTATTATGCTGTTCTTCTATGTGCTCGTACTGACCCAATTTCTGTTCCAGTTTTTCTGTATATTGTTGCTTTGTTTCTTGCGTTTTCAGATTGGCTATATTCCATTTCCTCCTTTTTCCTTCCTTATGATTATTTGCTTTGATTATTTTCATCTTAAGTTTTGCTATCAACAATATGTTGTCAGTGCCTCCATTTGCCCCTCTATATGACCTTACGTCTTGTACTATTTGTATCCACTTTTTCGAAATTAGAGTATGATCTATTTGGTTTCCATCCATTCTTCCTGGTATCATCCATGTTATATTGTGTTCTATTTTATGTTTATGCCCAGTACTAACTATATATGTGTTTGTTGCTGCTGCTTGTTTGCAGATTTCTCCTCCTTTATCATTCGTAGTTTCATAAATGGTTTCTTTGCCAGCTACATTACGATTATAGTCCTCCTTACCGATATTTGCATTGAAATCACCCAATATTATTAATATGTCATTCCTCGAAATATTTTTACAGGTTTCTTCCAGGATGTCGTAGAATTGTGGTTTATCTTCTTGGTTTGCTTCTTCGGTGGGTGCATAGCAATTGACTATCGAGATGTTGGCTTATTTATTTTCTATTCTTATGTAAGATATTCTTCCATTAACTGCTTTGAATTGTATCACTTTTTCCCTCATTTTTTTGTTCACCATAAATGCCGTACCATTCGTTCCCTCTTTGTATCAATCCCCTCATCGTATTTCCTGTAGGGCTAGGATTTCTAGTTGGTATTTTTTCATTTCAAGAGCTATTTCTTGCATCTTACCTACTGCCAGCATGGTTCTTATATACCAAGATCCCATTCTAATGGGTTTTGTTCTTTTCTTCTTATTGAGATTCTTTCTTTATTTTGTGTGCGTTATTTTGTTTTCGTTAACCGTTTGCATGGCCGAGTCTTTTTTTGCCATGTCAATTTCTTCTTTTGCCGATATTCTTCGTTTATTAGTTTTTTGAATTTTCTATCAGTTGTTCTCTCTCTTCGTCCCATATCCAGATTTTGCAATTCACTATTAATTTCTTGTAGCCAATTTTCGTTTGCTTACCTTTGCTTCTTTCGTCCTTTGCTATTTTAGTTATTTCCTTTTGTATTTCTTTTTCTTTCGATGTCCAATCGTTGTTTATATAGATACGATCTTTATGCTGTTGTAGTTTATGTTTCTTGTTTAGGATTTCCATTTTATCCGTGAGGGTTTCTGTTTCTATTGTGCATACTGTTTTTCCTATTTTTGTTGCACTTCTTAGTTTTATTTGTGTTTGCAACCCTTGGGCTATGAAATTTTCCATTTCTTCTTTTAATTTCTTATAATCATTTGTTTCTACTTTCAACCCAGTTACGATCAAGCTTTTCTTTTTGCTAAATTTCTCCAGTTGCTCCATTCTTTCATGTAGCTGTTTTACGTCTTTTGTTAGTTTTTGATTCTCTGATTTTACATCCATTAACTCTTTATTGGTTTGTTGTTGTTCTTTCCTTATTTGTTTTATTTCCTAAAGCATTTAATCGTTTTTATTCATTAGCTCTTTCATCATTGTAATCATAACATTTTCCATGTCTTCCTTGTTTTCGTTGCCTGCTTTGCTTGGTGACCGTTTTGTAATTTTACTTCTATTAAAACAGTCATCCAAGTTTTCTCTTTTTCGTTTCGTTTCGTCATCGGTTTCACTTCCTGTGCCATTTTTTCCATTTTCTAGGAGTGCAGCGCGAAATACCTGGAATACCGATATTAGATTATCAGCAATACTTAAAAAATGAAAGTTACCAATTCACCTGTAGTTAATGGGTTATCTAAAAATTAACTGCGCACCAGAGTTACCAGTTGGCCTGTAATTAGGATGGGGGATTAAAATAGATACAAATTCACCGGGACCCGGAAATATGCACACCCTGATATTCTAGTTACGTAAGCTCTTCCGATTGGCGCATGACGTCAGCAACAGAGTAAAGCATAATCCCGTCTATGCGTTCGTAATACGAACGCGAATGAAATTTGAGAATAGTAAAAATGAATGAATTATGACTAACAGAAACTAAGTGATTTTTATAGTTTAGAGGAAAATTATTAAACTATTTACTTTTATTTAAATTGATTTTCAGTTATTTGTAAAGTTCCCAGTTTCGTGATTAAATTGGTATCCGGAAAATAAAAATATTCATATAATCGATACCTAATAAAATTATTATATTTCGTTAGTTGGCAAAAATTGATCAGTGGCCTACACATTAGTAAATATAGTTTTTACCAAGGGGAAGAAAAGCCCCAAAATAAAACCACAAATTTAATGGATTGATAAAAAAACAAAAATTTTTACTTTTTAAATAATGCATTTCATCAGATTTAAGTAAGAGGCTTGGAAAAGACAAAAATAAGTTTTACAGTTTTCATGCCATGCACTTTATTCAAATTTTGTGCATGTGAAATAGACGTGCATACAGCAACTATGTAGCAGTTTTTATAATTTTTTCTTTTACGCAATGTCAGGTTGTTAAGACACTTGTTTAATTCTTTAATTCGGAAGTACATCCGAGACCTAAAAAATAACTTGTTCGCTTTGTTAGAACAGTCTACAGTTACACTTTTGGACATAAGGTTTTCTAAATAATTTTTAGTTACCAAAATGGAATCACAATTCATGTGGAAGGAAAAATTGTCTCCAGTTACTAAATATATGACAAGAGAGTGTCTGATGGTTTACATAAACCCCACTTACTCAAATGATCAACCCACGTGTACGTTGAAACATCTTCGGATTGAATAATGTAGTCCTTTAATTTATGGCAGATATAACCAGCCAAATTCTCCAAACCATCATACTCGAGGTCACTAATGTTTTTTCATTCTGACTCTCATTGAAAACTTGAAAATCCACAACTGTTTCGTTGTTAGAATCCAGCCTTTGGATCAATTGTCCAGAAATTGGTAAATCTGGGATGTCGTCTGTTTAAACATTCGAAAATTCGTTCCGTTGTCTTTCCTACGCGTATATAACTTTTATAAAATTCAAGCTTTTTGTAAACACTTTAAAAAAATTTTAATGGGTTTTTCCCCGAAAAGAGCTTCATTTTTTGGTACTATGTATCAAGTTTAAATATTTGATTTCGAATTTGAAGGATAAGATCGTCTTTTTTATGAGCTACAAATTTACTTTTGGTTCTATAGACTAAGAATATACCTTTTTTTCGTTTTTTATATGCTACATTTTTTCTAAGAATATTTTTTCGATAAAATACTTACTTTTTGAATATTTGCGAAAAACCACCGAAAACGTTTTTTTTTTGTTGAAAAGTAAACATTTTTAGTCGCAAATTACTCTTGTACCTACTACTAAATTAACCTAGTACCTAAGTTAAAAAAACTCTATAGAACAAAAGTTGCTTAAAGTTAGTCAGATCTGTTTCCGGACTTATTTTAAACGTATATTTTTCACCTCTAAGTAAAATCAATCAACGGCACAAATTCAACTTTGAAGTGGGGGATGGGTAGAACCTAAATCCAAATTTTCATGCAATTAGGAGTTGACCCTGAAAATTATGTGTGTTTCTTTTTATCTTTTAAATCATTTTACTTAAAATCATTTTTTAACTATCAAATAATAATTACATTTTGAGTTATTTTATTTTTTAAATTTTAATAATAATTATAAAAATTTTTACTTGTTTGTAATGCATTTTTAAAACAAGCAATCATTTAAATAATTATTTTGTAACAATTTGTATTATTTAAGAATATAATAATTACATTTTGTTTTTCTAGTAAGTGTTTTTTAAGAATATTAATGTATAGTTTTAAAATATTGTATTGCAAATAATTATCATTATTAAATGGTTATTATTTGTGAAGTATTCTTTTTCTTTTTTCACACCCTTATGTATGTAACAAATCTAAGGGACTTTCTGAAAGGTAAATCTAAATAGTTATAGTTAAAGAGGGTAGCAGATATGGTTTATACACAATAAATTCAAAATATTTAAAGAAAACCACGGTAGACGTTAAAGACACAAAAGAAGAGATACTTAAAAGTTACATAAAGAATTCGAGACAAAGCTGTTGCTGCCGTCATTGACTCCGCCCACTATATATCTGTATATCGTGGGAAATATACAATACAACACGAGCTCCAATCGCTCTACTAATACTCTTTAGAGCTGGCATCAGTGTGTGATCTCGCGTTGAACGGTAAATATCTAAAATTTCGTATATAAGTCCTCCCCTTTACTTTTCAGCTACGGATCTCGTTTCGCTGTAAATTTATCAGAAAAATTTAAGTACAAAAATCTTTTCCCCTCTAAGTGTGCCATGATTAATATGTTAATTATAAAGATAGTTATGAACAATATACTCCAATAATTAATTTCCTAATGGTGGATCTCGGGTTGTCCTCGATTTAGTCGGATCTCGCCTTGATATGAAGACGTATATATATATATATATATATATATATATATATATATATATATATATATATATATATATATATATATATATATATATACATATATATATATGCTTTCTGTTGTTTTCCGGGTTTGACTCCGCGTTGAATAATTTTGGTTTTGAGAAAAACCATTATTTTGACGACATTTCGGCAAGATCTCACTTGCCATTGTCAAGTCAGGTAGTTCCGCTTCTCGCTGCTGCTGGAAGTAGACTGAATTTTTATTCACGATACCGTAACTTATATAGTTGATCCTGATGCTGCTGCTGCTGCTTGCCCTGCGCGAACTCTGGCTCTTGTTATTGGTCCGGTGTAGGTTGCAGTCGTCGGCGGGATGTTACGCGTGGATGTTGCGGCCTGATTTATTTTGGTCTTTTTCTTCAGTACCGTTTTCCATGTTGTAGGAAGCCGTTGCGCATCATCTCTTTGGTTTAAGCCGTTGGGATTTCTTCCAATTTCTATCGATTCTCTGATTTCCCGTTTTCTTTTTACTTCGATGTTAGCTAACATCGTTGTTTGGTTCAGGTTTATTGTGTGTCCTGTATTTGCGACATGTTGAGCCAGGGATGACGTGGTTTCTCCCCTTTCGATAGCATTTCGGTGTTCTTCTCGTCTTACCTGGATTCTTCGGTTGGTCTGTCCAATGTACGACTTTCCACAATCCCCACACGGAATCTCGTATACACCTTGGCTTTCTAACGATATTTTGGTCTTTGGTGTTGGTAAAATAGTTGAGATCTTTCTGTCCGTATTAAATATCGTTTCTTTGTTGTGTTTTCTCAGCACTCTCCCTATTTTCTCTGTCGTACCCTTCACATATGGCAGAATAGTTTTGCCGATCGGTTTATTGTGTTCTGTAGGGTCCTTATCTCTTCTTCGAGCATTTTGAGCTTTTTCGATGTTGTATGTTGAGAAGCCGTTTTTTCTTAACGCTGTTTTCACGTTATGCATTTCCTCATTTTGATGTTCTTGGTCTGTCAGTCTTTCGGATCTTGTAATCAAGGTTTTGATGACTGAATGCAATTGTGCAGGATGGTGGTGTGAAGCAGCATTTAGATATCTATCGGTATGTGTCGGTTTCCGATACACTGTATGGCCTATGCGTCCGTCTTGTTTCTTTATTATTAACACATCTAAGGAGGGAATTTGATCGTTTTCTTCCAGTTCCATGGTAAACTGAATTTTATGGTGGATATTGTTGATGTGTTCTAAAAAAGCCTTTAGTTTTTCTTCTGTCTGTTTAATTTGACTCTGTTAAATACTTTTTGCTTATGATGTCCAGTGATTCATCTATAGGAACATTCGTGAAAAGTGAGACAACATCGAAGCTGACTAGCAAATGTCCCGGCTCAAGACATCATAAGTCCCGGCTCAAGATCACTGGACATCATAAGCAAAAAGTATCCAATATCACCGGATACACTAAACCTAACCAAACACTGTTTAAATAACACTTATTTCATCTATAAGGAACAAAGATATAAACAAGTTGAGGGAGCACCGATGGGTTCCCCACTGTCACCAGTAATAGCGAACTTGTTTATGAAGGAAATAGAACAGCGGGCAATAGAAACAGCTGAATACAAACCCAAACTGTGGCTTAGATACGTGGATGACACTTTTATCATCTGGACCCACGGAGAAGAAAAAGTAAAGGCTTTTTTAGAACACATCAACAATATCCACCATAAAATTCAGTTTACCATGGAACTGGAAGAAAACGATCAAATTCCCTCCTTAGATGTGTTAATAATAAAGAAACAAGACGGACGCATAGGCCATACAGTGTATCGGAAACCGACACATACCGATAGATATCTAAATGCTGCTTCACACCACCATCCTGCACAATTGCATTCAGTCATCAAAACCTTGATTACAAGATCCGAAAGACTGACAGACCAAGAACATCAAAATGAGGAAATGCATAACGTGAAAACAGCGTTAAGAAAAAACGGCTTCTCAACATACAACATCGAAAAAGCTCAAAATGCTCGAAGAAGAGATAAGGACCCTACAGAACACAATAAACCGATCGGCAAAACTATTCTGCCATATGTGAAGGGTACGACAGAGAAAATAGGGAGAGTGCTGAGAAAACACAACAAAGAAACGATATTTAATACGGACAGAAAGATCTCAACTATTTTACCAACACCAAAGACCAAAATATCGTTAGAAAGCCAAGGTGTATACGAGATTCCGTGTGGGGATTGTGGAAAGTCGTACATTGGACAGACCAACCGAAGAATCCAGGTAAGACGAGAAGAACACCGAAATGCTATCGAAAGGGGAGAAACCACGTCATCCCTGGCTCAACATGTCGCAAATACAGGACACACAATAAACCTGAACCAAACAACGATGTTAGCTAACATCGAAGTAAAAAGAAAACGGGAAATCAGAGAATCGATAGAAATTGAAAGAGATCCCAACGGCTTAAACCAAAGAGATGATGCGCAACGGCTTCCTACAACATGGAAAACGGTACTGAAGAAAAAGACCAAAATAAATCAGGCCGCAACATCCACGCGTAATATCCCGCCGACAACTGCAACCTACACCGGACCAATAACAAGAGGCAGAGTTCGCGCAGGGCAAGCAGCAGCAGCAGCATCAGGATCAACTATATAAGTTACGGTATCGTGAATAAAAATTCAGTCTACTTCCAGCAGCAGCGAGAAGCGGAACTACCTGACTTGACAATGGCAAGTGAGATCTTGCCGAAACGTCGTCAAAATAATGGTTTTTCTCAAAACCAAAATTATTCAACGCGGAGTCAAACCCGGAAAACAACAGAAAGATATATATATATATATATATATATATATATATATATATATATATATATATATATATATATATATATATATATATATATACATACATACATACATAATCGGTTGCCTCTTTTACCATTAGGTTTTTACCATTAGGTGTCGAGGATTATATATATATATATATATATATATATATATATATATATATATATATTATATATATATATATATATATATATATAATATATATATATACAGCGTGTCTACTTGAGTTGGAAACATATGGGAAACTTTTTTATTATTAATTTTACGAAAAAAAGTTATTCTTTATAAAAAGTTCTGCATGCCCCAAAACCTAAGATTCAATCATCAGATATCAAATTTTCTGAATATTATACGAGGTATGTCAAAAAATATGAATTTCGGTCAAGGGTAAAGTACCTTTATTACTCTCAATATATATATATATATACGTCTTCATATCAAGGCGAGATCCGACTAAATCGAGGACAACCCGAGATCCACCAATAGGAAATTAATTATTGGAGTATATTGTTCATAACTATCTTTATAATTAACATATTAATCATGGCACACTTAGAGGGGAAAAGATTTTTGTACTTAAATTTTTCTGATAAATTTACAGCGAAACGAGATCCGTAGCTGAAAAGTAAAGGGGAGGACTTATATACGAAATTTTAGATATTTACCGGTCAACGCGAGATCACACACTGATGCCAGCTCTAAAGAGTATTAGTCGAGCGATTGGAGCTCGTGTTGTATTGTATATTTCCCACGATATACAGATAGCGTTGTCTCGAATTCTTTATGTAACTTTTAGGTATCGCTTCTTTTGTGTCTTTAACGTCTACCGTGGTTTTCTTTAAATATTTTGAATTTATTGTGTTTCAACCATATCTACTACCCACTTTAACTATAACTATTTAGATTTACCTTTCAGAAAGTCCCTTAGTTTTGTTACATACATAAGGGTGTGAAAAAAGAAAAAGAATACTTCACAAATAATAACCATTTAATAATGATAATTATTTGCAATACAATATTTAAAAACTATACATTAATATTCTTAAAAAACACTTACTACGAAACCAAAATGTAATTATTATATTCTTAAAGAATACAAATTGTTACAAAATAATTATTTAAATGATTGCTTGTTTTAAAAATACATTACAAAAAAGTAAAAATTTTTATAATTATTATTAAAATTTAAAAAATAAAATACCTCAATATGTAATTATTATTTGATAGTTAAAAAATGATTTTAAGTAAAATGATTTAAAAGATAAAAAGAAATACACATAATTTTCAGGGTCAACTCCTAATTGCATGAAAAATTGGATTTAGGTTTTACCCATCCCCCACTTCAAAGTTGAAATTGTGCCGTTGATTGCTTTTACTTGGAGGGTGAAAAAATATACGTTCATAATAAGTCCGGAAACAGATCTGACTAACTTTAAGCAACTTTTGTTCTATAGAATTTTTTTAACTTACGTACTAGGTTAATTCAGTAGTAGGTACTAGAGTCACTTGCGACTAAAAATGTTTACTTTTCAACAAAAAAAAAAACACGTTTTTCGGCGGTTTTTCGCAAATACTCAAAAAGTAAGTATTTTATCGAAAAAATATTCTTGGAAAAAATGTAGCATATAAAAAAACGAAAAAATAGTATATTCTTAGTCTATAGAACCAGGAAAAGTAAATTTGTAGCTCATAAAAAAGACGACCTTATCCTTCAAATTCCAAATCAAATATTTTAACGTGATACATAGTACCAAAAAATGAAGCTCTTTTCGGGGAAAAACCCATTAAATTTTTTTTAATGTGTTTACAAAAAGCTTGATTATATTTTATAAAAGTTATATACGGGTAGGAAAGACAACCGAACGAATTTTCGAACGTTTAAACAGACGACATCCCAGATTTACCAATTTCTGGACAATTGATCCAAAGGCTGGATTCTAACAACGAAACAGTTGTGGATTTTCAAGTTTTCAATGAGAGTCAGAATGAAAAAACATTAGTGACCTCGAGTATGATGGTTTGGAGAATTTGGTTGGGTATATCTGCCATAAATTGAAGGACTCCAGTATTCAATCCGAAGATGTTTCAACGTACACGTGGGTTGATCATTTGAGTAAGTGTGGTTTATGTAAACCAACTCTCTTGTCATATATTAAGTAACTGGAGACAGTTCTTCCTTCCACATGAATGGTGATTCCATTTTGGTAACTAAAAATTATTTAGAAAACCTTATGTCCAAAAGTGTAACTGTAGACTGTTCTAACAAAGCGAACAAGTTATTTTTTAGGTCTCGGATATACTTCCGAATTAAAGAATTAAACAAGTCTCTTAACAACCTGACATTGCGTAAAAGAAAAATTATGAAAACTGCTACATAGTTGCTGTATGTACGTCTATTTCACATGCACAAAATTTGAACAAAGTGCATGGCATGAAAACTGTAAAACTTATTTTTGTCTTTTCCAAGCCTCTTACTTAAATCTGATAAAATACATTATTTAAAAAGTAAAAAATTTTGTTTTTTTATCAATCCATTAAATTTATGGTTTTATTTTGGGGCTTTTCTTCCCCTTGGTAAAAATTATATTTACTAATGTGTAGGCCACTAATCAATTTTTGCCAACTAACGAAA
Organism: Diabrotica virgifera virgifera; assembly: GCF_917563875.1. Taxonomy (NCBI): domain Eukaryota; kingdom Metazoa; phylum Arthropoda; class Insecta; order Coleoptera; family Chrysomelidae; genus Diabrotica; species Diabrotica virgifera. The sequence continues at coordinate 109,381,328 of NC_065450.1, forward strand.
TATAATAATTTTATTAGATATCGATTATATGAATATTTTTATTTTCCGGATACCAATATAATCAAGAAGCTGGGAACTTTACAAATAAATGAAAATCAATTTAAATAAAAGTAAATAGTTTAATAATTTTCCTCTAAACTATACAAATCACTTAGTTTCTTTTAGTCATAATTCATCCTTTGTACTATTCTCAAATTTCATTCGCGTTCGTATTATGAACGCATAGACGGGATTATGCTTTACTCTGTTGCTGACATCATGCGCCAATCGGACGAGCTTACGTAACTAGAATATCAGGGTGTGCATATTTCCGGGTCCCGGTGAATTCGTATCTATTTTAATCCCCCATCCTAATTACAGGCAAACTGGCAACTCTGGTGCGCAGGTAATTTTTAGATAACCCATTAACTACCGGTGAATTGGTAACTTTCATTTTTTAAGTATTGTTGATAACCTAATATCGGTATTCCAGGTATTTAGCGCTGCACTCCTAGAAAATGGAAAAAATGGTACAGGAAGTGAAACCGATGACGAAACGAAACGCAAAAGAGAAACGCAAAAGAGAAACGCAAAAGAGAAAACTTGGATGATTGTTTTAATAGAAGTAAAATTACAAAACGGTCACCAAGCAAAGCAGGCAACGAAAACAAGGAAGACATGGAAAATGTTATGATTACAATGATGAAAGAGCTAATGAATAAAAATGATGAAATGCTTCAGAAAATAAAACAAATAAAGAAAGAACAACAACAAACCAATAAAGAGTTCATGGATGTAAAAGCAGAGAATCAAAAACTAAAAAAAGAAGTAAAACAGCTACATGAAAGAATGGAGCAACTGGAGAAATTTAGCAAAAAGGAAAGCTTGATCGTAACTGGGTTGAAAGTAGAAACAAATGATTATAAGAAATTAAAAGAAGAAATAGAAAATTTCATAGCCCAAGAGTTGCAAACACAAATAAAACTAAGAAGTGCAACAAAAATAGGGTATGCGCAATAGAAACAGAAACCCTCACGGATAAAATGGAAATCCTAAACAAGCAACGTAAACTAAAACAGCATAAAGATCGTGTCTATATAAACAACGATTGGACATCGAAAGAAAAAGAAATACAAAAGGAAATAACTAAAATAGCAAAGGACGAAGGAAGCAAAGGTAAGCAAACGAAAATCGGCTACAAGAAATTAATAGTGAATGGCAAAATCTGGATATGGGACAAAGAGAGAGAACAGCTGATAGAAAATTCAAAAAACTAATAAACGAAGAACAGCGGCTGAAATATGATATTGATATGGCAAAAAAGACTCGGCAATGCAAACGGTTAACGAAAACAAAATAACGCACACAAAATAAAGAAAAATCTCGATAAGAAGAAAAGAACAAAACCCATTAGAATGGGATCTTGGAATATTAGAACCATGCTGACAGTAGGTAAGATGCAAGAAATAGCTCTTAAAATGAAAAAATACCAACTAAAAATCCTAGCCCTACAGGAAATACGATGGAAGAAAGAAGGAAAAATTGAGAAGAAAAACGTTAGCATGTATTATTCGGGAGAAAACAAACAGGGAACGAATGGTATGGCATTTATGGTGAACAAAAAAATAAGGGAAAAAGTGATACAATTCAAAGCAGTTAATGAAAGGATATCTTACATAAGAAAATAAACAAGCCAACATCTCGATAGTCAATTGCTATGCACCCACCGAAGAAGCAAACCAAGAAGATAAGGCAGAATTCTACGACATCCTGGAAGAAACCTGTGAAAATATTCCGAGGAATGACATATTAATAATATTGGGTGATTTCAATGCAAAGATCGGAAAGGAGGACTATAATCGTAATGTAGCTGCCAAAGAAACCATTCATGAAACTACGAACGATAATGGAGGAGAAATCTGAAACCTAGCAGCAGCAACAGACACATATATAGTTAGTACTGGGCATAAACATAAAAAAGAACACAAAATAACATGGATGATACCAGGAAGAATGGATGGAAACCAAATAGATCATACTTTAATTTCGAAAAAGTGGACACAAATAGTACAAGACGTAAGATCATATAGAGGGGCAAATGGAGGCACTGACCACATATTGTTGACAGCAAAACTTAAGATGAAAATAATCAAAGCAAATAATCACAAGGAAGGAAAAAGGAGGAAATGGAATATAGCCAATCTGAAAACGCAAGAAACAAAGCAACAATATACAGAACAACTGGAACAGAAATTGGGTCAGTACGAGCACATAGAAATAGAAGGAGAATGGAAAAACATAAAGAACAGCATAATAGAGACAGCAGAACAAATAATAGGATTCTAAAAAACAAAGAATCGAAAGAATGGTTTGATGAGGAGTGTCACCAAAAAAGTCAACTGAAGCACCTCGCAAGAAACAAATGGCTACAAAGTGCCGAACAGGAACAACTGGATTAATATAGAAAAGAAAAACAAGAAGCATTGAAACTTTATAGAAGAAAGAAGAACACATGGATCTCTGAACAAATGCAATAATTAGAAACGAATAATAAAGACAACAAGAAATTATTCGAATAGATAAAACAACAATACAGTACTAAAAAATCTGCCACAAAAATAAACAAAAAAGATTGGGAAAAACATTTCACGGACCTATATAAAAACGACAACAAGGCATATTCAGAGGATGAGGATATAAGGGATAACAGAGATGAAGAGGAAGGCTCACCTACTTATCAGGAATTCATGGAGGTATTAAAACAACTAAAAGTAAACAAAACGCCAGGGCCAGATGAAATCAACAACGAACTGATCATCAACGGAGGAGAGGAGCTCTCGAAGCGAATGCAGAAGTTAATGGTTACAATTTGGAAGGACGAAAGCATGCCCATAGAATGGAAAAACGGACACATCGCACCAATCTTTAAGAAAGGTGATCCAACTAAGTGCTGCAACTACAGACCAATTATGCTACTAAATACAACGTATAAGATATTGACCACAATTATAAGAAACCGACTAAATCAATACACAGAAAAAATTATAGGACCATACCAACAGGGTTTTAGAAAAGGAAGATCAACAATAGATGCAATACACGTACTGACACAAACAATTGAAAAAAGCTATGAACATGACATAGAATTACACATACTATTCATCGACTTCCAACAGGCCTTCGACAGCATATACAGACAACAATTATTAAAAGAAATGAAAAAAATGGAGATACCGGCAAAATTAATAAGACTAACTAGAATGACAATAAAAGACTCAACAGCAAAAGTTAAAACAAATGAGGGCGATACAAATGACATCAAAATAGAACTTGAAGTAAGACAAGGAGACAGTCTGTCAACGACACTATTTAATATCGCTCTAGAAGGAGTAATTAGGGACACAGGGCTGAAAAAGACAATTATTCAAAGCTCAACACAGATCATAGAATATGCAGATGACCTGGGACTGGTAGCACGAGATAAAAAAAAAGACTAGAGAGGCACTTTTAACCCTAGTAAGAGAAGCAAAGACGAGAGGATTAATAATCAATCAGAATAAAACAAAATATCTTATAAGCACACGAGACAATGTCAACAGAATAACAGAAATAAAGATAGGTGAAAATACTGTGACGTTGTTTATAATGTGGGCACATATTATTATAAATGGCCTCACAAACCGGCCTATTTATCTCAGAAGCTTCTCGGCGTTACGAGAAAAGGCCAGTCCTTAACCACGGCGTTCGAGACGACCGCTGCCGAAGTATATATAGGACCGAGATTCGAGCACAGGCCAGTCATTCCTTCATCGAAGCGCGTCGCGTAATTTAATCTATTCGAATCGGATGTATTGAAATGTATTTATTAGTTATTATTATGTTTAGTTAATTAAATCACAAATTTGAGTTTGTAAATAAATTAGATGTGTTAGTTGGTGTTATTTGTAATTATTAAATAAATAAGCGATGTAAATAAAATAATATAAGTAAGTCTTCCTTTATTTAAATTAGTGCCTAAAAATATAAATAAATAAAATAGTAGAGTCAACCGCGTAAAAAAGACAATTACATCACAATACATTCCAGAGAGTAGACTGCTTCAAATACCTGGGGGTGATGATGGACGGCAAAAACGGAAGGAGTATAGAGATAAACGAAAGAATTAAAGCAGGTAATAGAGTATATTGGAAATATCACCGACTACTCAAGGACAAAAACCTGAGCAAAAAAACAAAATCAAAAATATACACAGCAGCAATCAGATCAGTGATAGCCTATGGAGCAGAAGTAATGTGCCTTACGAAAAAAGACGAAGAAAAGTTAAGAATAATTGAGAGAAAAATTATGAGAAGAATACATGGCCCAGTAAAGACAGAAACAGGGGAATATAGAAAGCTGATGAACCATGAAATAATAAATATAAATAAAGGAGGAGATATAGTAAAATTCATTAAAGCATAAAGGCTCAGATGGTTTGGGCACACACAAAGAAGAGGGATAGAAGAACTGATCAGGAAGATAATGAACTGGAAACCAGTAAAAAATAGACCAAGAGTAAGACCAAAAATAAAATGGGAAGATCAACTGCTAGACGAAATATCAAAGATGGAAATTGCAAACTGGAGAGAAAAGATTCAGGACCGGAGAGAGTGGAAGAAGATAGTAGAGAAGGCAAAAAACATCACAACCTATGTTGTCTAATTGTTGACTAATGTCTATGCTATTGCTGTCTATGTTGACTAATTTACCGCGTGAAATGGATGAAAAGAGCTCATATTTGAGCGAACTATACTCTAACAAGAGTGAACGGTCCATATAATAATTCCAGGTATGTACCTGTATAAATTACCCTCCTTGAAGGTGGTGTAAAAGGTACTTATCATTTATGTATTGTCTTTTGGAAGGATTACTAGAGAAAATCCAAATAAATTTTGAAAAAATGGCTGAAATCGCTGAAATTCTTGTAACAGATTTCGTAATGAGTGAACATGGGTGTAAGTTATTGGTGGTAAATGATTTTAAATTTCACTTAAAGACAGTTCTAAAAAGTGGAAAACATGTATGGTACTGTTCTGCATCGGGTTGCCAGGACACCTGTTATACCGACGGTTAGTTTTTTTTTTTTAAATATTTTGAGTAGTAACTATGTTGGTTATCAACAATTTAATGTCAGAAATGCACATTTTGCCATTTTTTGTCTACCAGTAAGAAGAAAAACATTCAAAACAAAATTTAAGATAACCGCATTATAGAGCATGTAAAACAATTTAAACAAGGTTTTATAAATTTCGCTATACTTCATTGTTGCTTATAAAACTATAAATTAAGTCAGTTTAACGTTAATATAACTTATGTAAAAATACAACTTATATCTCGATATTACGTGAAATAGCTCAAAGAAATGAGTAAAAATACACGGTTTTTATGACACTCAGTGTAACTGCGTAACAATTGTTTTAGTTTCTATATGGACGGAATAACAAAATTTATGTAAATCTGACCAATTTAATTATTTATTGACAATTTAAATGAAGAATAGCCGATTTTAAGAATTTTCGTCTATAAGTTACAATATTTTACCAAAAAACTGAAAAAAGAACCGATTAGTTTATTGAAATAGCCTTAAAATGAGTTGAAGTAAAATATAATTGGAGCTTTGTTTATCAATAAACATTAATGAAAAGTATACATTTGTGATAGGCTCTGTGTTGGCTTAATCCGTTACTGTTCAAAATTTCTTACGTTTTAAGCTAACTACCTGAGGTACCCCTAAACCCTAAAAATGTCATCAAAACGATTATTTTGAAGCTCTTCCGACTGGATTAAAGAAGCTATTATCGATTCAAACAAAAGTTGTGTATTTTTAATTCTAAATTTCAACTATTTAATTAAAAATAAAGGGTTTCAGTTGAAAATTTAAAGTTGCTACACCCACCGCTTTCGCAGGCAGAATAAGAACCCTGCTACTGCATAAGTATATAGATTTTGAAAAACCATTAAAAAAGCATTCCAAAGTTTTTTCGATATGACGTCTAGTTCTCGAGATATTTGACAATCGCCTTTCTGGACAGAGCCCTTAAATAATGTAAATATTCTTATTCAAGCTAGACATAAGCCGAGTGAGAGAGCTGACCGTGAAATTCATTTGCGATGTTTCCAAATTTACCGGACCTCGGGTTGTCTGCAAAATATATATTTAGCATATACACAACGGATCGCGCGCGCTGCCCTCTACAGCGGATTTAGTGGAACCACTGCAATATAAAATTCACCAAATGGGGTGCAAAATGAGGTCCAGACAAAAATCGATTTCCTTGTACCCCAACCATTGTTACATCGAGATGTCACTATATACACGTGAATACAAGGTGAGATCCAAAATCGGATCTCGCCTTGCAAAACGGATCTTATCATGTATAGCTTATGATACAAACGGATCTCACCTTGATATGAAGACATGTTCGGAAAGGTTTCCGCGGTTAATACAATGAAACTTAAAGCTAAAATCAATATCAACAAAAGAATTAATATTAAAATTAAACTCACCAGGCTTCCGGGTTGAACCGCGTCGTTGGTTTCTAGGCCGAGCTTTCGACGTCCTCTCTGAGTATTGCTCTGCAATACAAGTATTGCAGTGAGTAGTGGAGTAGTGAGTAGTGAGTGTAGTGTCTGGAGCCTCAGGAGACTGAGACCCCGGAAGCCCTGAAGATGACGTCAGAGATACAAGTATTGCAGTGAGTAGTGAAGTAGTGAGTAGTGAGTGTAGTGTCTGGAGCCTCAGGAGACTGAGACCCCGGAAGCCCTGAAGATGACGTCAGAGAGGACGTCGAAAGCTCGGCCTAGAAACCAACGACGCGGTTTAACCCGGAAGCCTGGTGAGTTTAATTTTAATATTAATTCTTTTAACGTAGAATGAAGTAAACACTTCTGTTGTATATAGGTATATTATAAATTTATTAAAAAATTTTTAAAATTCATCCACAAGGGAGTGGTTGTACAAAACGTTTTCGGTCAAACTGACCATCCTCAGTGTAAACGTCCAGTGTACAAGTAATTGAAACTAGCCACTTGAATAGGTGTAAAACCTCAAAATAACATTATTGCTACATTATGAGCTGTATAGTAATCGACAATAAGTCGATGTCTTAAGATTAAAAATGTATCACATGTGGATGTATGTCATCCTTGCTCGGAATTAGCACAAGGTTGTGATCAGGTGAGAGGTTAACAACCAACAGGGTTTACCCTTTTAATGTTTGATTAATTCTTTTGTTGATATTGATTTTAGCTTTAAGTTTCATATATATATATATATATATATATATATATATATATATATATATATATATATATATATATATATCCTACTATCTTCCTAGCGTCCATACATTGCCCGATAACTATCCACTCGGCGTCCGCGGAAATCGAGCGTCCGTATACGGACGCCGAGATGAAACCTTAATAAAAATTTGTCATTGGTCAGTTTTCTTAGAATACTTCTTCTTCTTTTTGATGCCGTTGACTAATAATACGAGTACACAAGTTCTCTTCATGTACAGAAGAACTTAGATTACTATAATCAATCATTAAGCGAAATTATTTCGGACGCTTAAAAGATAGTTAAATAAATTTTTCGTATACTCTAGCGTATAAAGTAGTGTTAACTGTTTATCACCAGAGGCGCTCTTTTCAATATACGTATACTTTTAGGTATATTGCATTTTATTTTTACGATTTCTCAGCGTCCATTAAATAAACTCAAGTTTTGATCTTGCCACTTCTGAGCGTCATAGACTTGGCAACCGTGGCCAACGTAGTATTTAGGAGGAGTTCACTGCGGAAGGAGGACTAAGGCCCGTAATTCTTTAAAAATTCACTGCCAACATTGAACAAACTTTTTGCACTGGATAAAATATGGTTTTCATCCAATTTTGAAAAAATGTGAAAACGCTGAATTATCCACGTCCGTCTGTCGGTAAACACAACTCCTCCTTTACTATACCAGCTAGAATGACAAATGCGGTGTCGAATAAAAGCTAATAACCCAAGGATGGTACCTACTAAAGGTGAGGAATTTGACCTAGAACTTCCGGTTTTAGAAATGCAACCGGAAGTACTGTTTTCAAGTCACCGGAATAGTACAAGCGATATATTATTCGACGCGCCTTAGCAAGAGGAAAACAAATATATTCATCCGGTTTCATGACTGTCTGTGCGTCTGTCCGTCCGTCCGCGAATATATCTCCTCCGTTATTAATACGGATAGAATGACAAATGAGGTGTCGAATGAAAGCTTATAATCCAAGGATGGTATCAAAGATGAAAAATTGACCTCGGATTTCCGGATTTAAATTTGCGACTGGAAGTACCGTTTTAAAGTCACCGAAATAGTATAAGCGATATATTATTCGACGCGCCTTAGCAAGACGAGAACAAATATATATCCGGTTTCATGACTGTCTGTTCGTCTATCCGTTCGTCCCCGAATATAACTCCTCCATTATTAATACAGATAGAATGACAAAAGAGGCGCCGAATGAAAGTTTATAACCCAAGGATAGTACTAAAGATAAGAAATTTTACGTCGGACTTTCGGATTTAGTGTTGGAATCAGAAGTTACTGTTTTAAAGTCACCGAAACGGTATACGAGATATATTATTCGACGTGCCTTAGCAAGATGAAAACAAATGTATACTTTTGGTTTTTATATCATTTCCGGTTAAAAAGTTCTAACCGGAAGTGCCATATTATAGTCGCAGAAATAGTATATCTGACATATCAATAGAAGCGTATTAAAAATCGCGCTTGATTTTTTAGTTCCGGTTTTGAAGTAATTTCCGTTTAATTCTGTGCTTACATTCAACCGCTGACGTCTTCCGAACGCACCCAATGATAGAGAAGATGAGGATGATGTTAATATGCAGTGAGTAAATTATGTGATAGTGTGAAAATCGGCGGACACAAAGTGCCAAATCCGAAAAGTGTGTAAGTAATAGTCAGACAAAAATTGAAAATTAGGTAATAGTGCGAAAAATTGCAACTAATTGTTGTATACTAATATACAGGGTGAGTCATCAGTCACCACTAACGGGACGGAAGATTACAGCGAAAGGGTAAAAGGTTCGAAAAAATTTTAAATTTAGCTTGTAAGTTAATAAAATCTAAAGTAAAATGTAACGTACAGTATATAAACGAATGGACACTAAATAAAAATAATAATGGAATAGCCACATAAGACGAATGAAGGAGTCACGTGTGCTCAAAATAGCAAGAGATAAATCACCAATCGGTAGAAGAAGTATCGGCCGACCGCGCAAAAGATGGAGTGACAACCTTCCATAGAAGTATCAATCCGCCAATGAACAAGCCGGATTGCTTATAAAGAGGATAAGGAAGAAGAATAAGAAGAAAAAATATAACTTCGATACGTCGCAATTTATTGAGACATCCTGTAATACGCTGCAATTTATTGGGACATCCTGTATATTGCAAAATAATTTTAAAATGTAGGTTTTATCAAGTTACAGACTAATAATAATTTAAAAATTTTTACTCTTTCGCTGTAATCTTCCGTCCCGTTAGTGGTGACTCACCCTGTACTTATACAAGGAAAAATTTTTATGGAAGTAATTATTGTTGTTATTATTTACATCGAAATAAAATTAAAGCTGCACTTGTTTTTATCGTTTAGTTACATCTTATCTAAAGCATTAATAATAATACTTTATTCATCCTTACAGATTATTTACATAATATAGGACATGTCAAAGTAAAGAATATAGACATTTAAAAAATAGAAAAGTTAAAGACTACCTATACAATATAAACATACACACAAACATAGAAACAACATACTAAGACATAAATTCCGAGACACTATAAAAACATGACTCAATGAGATAAGTCTTCAATTTATTCTTAAATATTCTAACATCATCTGCCTCACTTTTTATTTTGGATGGGAGCTGATTAAAAAACCTTATGCCGCTATATTCAGGGCTTTTTTCAAACATGGAAGTGTAATGTTTAGGAGCCCTAAAGAAATCTTTTTGTCTAGTACGATAATTGTGTACATCTGAATTTGATGTCAATGAATTAATATTAGCTTTTGTGTACAGAATACATCTGTATATAAAAATTGAGGGAACAGTAAGTATTTGGTATTTTCTAAAATGGTCTCTACACGTATGTCCATATGGTAAATTAAAAATCAAGCGGATTATGCGTTTTTGGGCTATAAAAACTTTTGAGACATTTGTTGCACTGCCCCATAGAACAATATTGTATGACAAATGTGAATAGATGATAGCGTAATAAACATTAAGTATCTGTTCCGTTGTGAATAAGTATTTAAGTTGCAAAAGAGCATAGTATCCAGAATTAATTTTCCAACATACATGATTAATATGTGCCTCCCAGCTCATATTACTGTTAAGATGTAGTCCCAAAAACTTTGTAGTATCAGATAAAGTGATAAAATCGTTGTCGACTTTGATAGAGAAATTTTCCTTAATTGGAGTTTTTATATAAAATTGCATACATACTGTTTTACTCGAATTTACTATTAAGGAGTTTTTTTCGCACCAAGACGTAAACTCATGGGCTAAGGTATTGAGTTTTAACCTCAATTCCTCAGCATTTTCTGCAGATGTCGCTAAAGTCGTGTCATCAGCATATAAAAAAATATTTTCCGTACTCATATATTTGGGCATATCATTGATATAACAAAGAAATAACAAAGGACCCAGTATTGATCCTTGTGGAACGCCAAGATCAACGTCATACAAATCTGATTGATAATGTCCAATTTTGACATACATCTGTCGACATTCTAGATATGATTGTAACCACTTTAAAAAATTACCTCGAAATCCAAGGCCGTTTAGTTTACAAATTGCTACATTTAAATTTATAGAGTCAAAAGCTTTAGTTAAATCAAAAAAGAGGGCTCCAACAAACTTCTTCTGATCTAATGAATTATTAAACATGTAATGCAACAATAGTAAAACTATTTTTATCAGATCTAAATTATTTATACCTATAATTTCTGTCTATTAAAGAAACAAGTATCTATATTCCATACTTCTGTATTGTATTGTATAAATAAATATAACTGAAGTTAATATTTGTACAACGCTAAAAAATGTCGAATGTGTCACATTCCTTAGTTTGTGTTTTAAAATTTATACAATTATGTAAACTGTCCAAAATACTAAACTGCTGAGAAGACAAAACGCACGTGTTTAAACCCTTGTGCGAATCTTGTTTCAGTATTGCTTCCAAGAAATTCTTGTGAGATAATTTATTATTTCATTTTTAACCGATTTTCATTATTTGATTATACAGGGTGTTTGGTAAAGAATGGGCCATAGCTTAACCTCAGATTCCTGAGGTTAAAATAGGCCGATTTAAGCTAACTTACCTTAGTACAAAAGTTTATAATAACCGAGATACAGGGTGTCAAAGTTAAACTTTTTTTTATTTATTATTGAATATTTCCTGACAGGTATGAGATAAGAACATAAAATTTGGTATGTGGGATTTTTTTGGGTCGATAAAACTAAATTCCCTATCAAAAATTATGTATTGCCCAGAGGTCGCCACATACGCCTTTCAGCACTCATTTCTTACCTTCAATTTGTTTTATCCCTCACTCTGTATAATTTTGACATTAAAATTTTTATTCTCCTATTAGTTTTACTTAAAAAAGGTATACTTCTTTCATCTCCATAAACTCAACCGTTTTCGAGATAAACGCATTTTAAATCTGCGATACACAATCATTTTTAGCATAATATCATTGTAGTTACACCCGGAAAATTAACTTAAAACCATAAAATTATCCAATAATGTATCGCAAATTTCTTCAAATGGAATTTGCGATGCAATGACATAAATTTGAGAACTAGCACATTTATTATGGTTTTAAGTTATTTTTTGGGTGGAACTACAATGATATTATGCTAAAAATGATGGTGTATCGCAGATTTAAAATGCGTTTATCTCGAAAACGGTGGAGTTTAGGGAGATGAAAGAAGTATACCTTTTTTAAGTACAACTAATAGGAAAATAAAAATTTTAATGTCAAAATTATACAGAGTGAGGGATAAAAAAATTGAACGTAATAAATAAGTGCTGAAAGGCGTATGTGGCGCCCTCTGGGCAATACATAATTTTTGGTAGGGAATTTAGTTTTCTCGACCCAAAAACCCCCATATACCAAATTTCATGTTGTTATCTCATACCTGTCAGGAAATATTCAATAATAACTAAAAAAAAAAGTTTAACTCTGACACCCTGTATCTCGGTTAATATAAACTTTGTACTAAGGTAAGTTAGCTTAAATCGGCCTATTTTAACCTCAGGTACCGACAAGACTACCATTCATAAGGGTAGTTGCCGATTACCGGATGACATATATCAAACAGCCAAAATATCAAAACTTCTCCTTTTAATGGAACAAGGTGGGGCTGCACAATTTAAAGGAAAGTCCTTAAACGATATAGTATGGATCTTGAAGAAAATCTGTTAACTACCGATGATAATATGCCAATTACAGAGGCAACTGATTTAATTCCAGAGGTAAATATTTGTGAAAATAAAGCTTCTGGCATTAATTCTAGTGTAGCTTTGTCAGGAGCAAGTAACTCCAGCAAAGAACAAAACAAAAAGGAAAAAGGTCGTTGGTGCCCTGGAAAGAGGCACAAAAAACAGTTGTCATCAAATATTTTTCAGGCCATATTAAAAATAAAAGCCTCCTAAAAAAAGTGAATGTGAAATTTTAAAAGAAAAGTATTCAAAGTTATTGAGCAACAAGGATTGGCTCAAAATTAAGGTATTTATTCAAAACCAGTACATGAAGAAAAAGTAAATTTAATGATTTTTTTATTTAGGAAAAATTAAATTTAATGATTTTTTCATTTCAAAATTATGTAATTTTCAATTAATAAACCTTTTTGTTTTATTTTAATAAATCTTTTTATTAATTCGAACTGTCTAATTCGTTTGGTATGTCGTTAGACGTGCCCAATCCTTTAGAATACGCTAATAAAACTCATTACCGATGGTTGTATCATACGGAAAACCAGATCACACTGTATCATTGTTGTGAAATATTGTGGTTTTCCAAAAGGTGTACACTGTGTAGTCTGTGAATATTTGTTATTCTATCACGAAACAAAGTTGGGGTTCATTGTGTGGAAGGAACAATGTCGAAACAGTCATAAGCAGTTTTTATTTAATTGAAGCAATCGATTCTATTTCATAATGACATCTTTTATCATAAAACAATGAAAACTTTTGAACATTGCAACAAAATTTATTACAATTTATTTCCAATACAGCAGTTTCGGCAAGTTGCATTTCTCAAGTAATGTACCTATCATTAAGTACTATTAAAAAATATAGTTTCAGAGAAATTTAAAATTTGTCGCAAATTATGTACCAAATATACAGTATGGTTCAAAAGAAAAGAATAAATTCAATATAACAACATTGACATTCAATGCAATTTATTTTAATACTCCAAATACATTAAAGAGCAACATAATTTACAAAATAAATTGCATTGAATGTCAAGGTTGTTATATTGGTCAAAGTAAACAGTGGCTTAAGCAACGCGTCACTCAACATAAAAGTGACTGCAACATCAGAAAAAACTGTTGTGCCTTAGTAGATCACCACTTAAATACAGGACATAAATTTGATTTTAATAAGGTAAAAATTTTGGAACAAGTTGACAACTATAAAAAACGACTCTTCCTTGAGATGGTACATATTAACAAAACTCCAGAATCAATTAATTATAAGACTGACACTAACCATTTGAGTAATATCTACTGTAATATTCTAAGTAATTCATAACATTCTTTCCCAAAATTTAAAAAATACAAACAAATTACTCAATTAATCTACTAACAATGAATCTACCTTATTTTTATTCAAGTTCTGAATACCAGTCTTACACTAACTCATTACGTACCATCGATTACATTTTATAGTCAATTTAAAATACTTCAAGTCCTTTTTCATTTGTCTACTATTACCTTTCCACCTTAAAATTTCGCAAATACTTTCTCTTATTTACTTTGACGTATTCACTAAAAATTTTTTTCAATATTAGACAACATTCTATTAACATAAAATATATTGCAGTTACCATAACTCCCAAATATATGTCAAAATAACATCAGTCATTTCTCAAGTCAATGTTCAATATAATATGTTAAACGAATTTAAATTATCACTCTTATAGTTGTAAGTAATGAAATGTTTTGTCTTTTGTCCATATCTAATCTTAATAAATTTACAGTTTTCTCCTGAAGAAGTCACCAAATAGTGACGAAATATTGAGACCTAGAACAAATAGAGTTTTATTTCATCTGACCGAATTGCCGTTATTCAAAAAATCACTATATATATATATATATATATATATATATATATATATATATATATATATATATATATATATATATATATATATATATATATATATATTATTTAAGGAGGAGAAAATAATTGGGTAACCAGCTGAATATGGACAAAGTGTACTCTTTTTACTTATTCCAATATATTTCGCCCATTTTCATGGGCATCATCAGGGAAAGCTACAATGTTGATTATTAGGTAGGTACATAAGATGAATTAGCAGTATACTTACTAAGTGAGAATTGTTGTCACGATGTTTTAAAAGAAGCAAATATAAATAAAATGATAAAAAACTAAAATACAGAAATAACATATCACAAAAGTCCATAATTTAAAATATACATGATGATAGATAAAATTTATATATTGACACAATGAATTGAAAACAAGGTCTGACATTATTTATTTACTTTTATGTTAATTGTCAGTCAAATTTTTTTTATTATTTTCTCCTCCTTAAATATATATATATATATATATATACAGAGTGTCCCAAAAGTAGTGGAACGGTCGCATATTTCGCGAACTAAACATCGGATCGAAAAACTGAAAAATAAGTGTTCAATCATTTTCAAAAATCTATCCAATGACACCAAACACCAACACCCACTATACCCCCTGGAGGTGGGGTGAGGGGTAACTTTAAAATCTCAAATGGAAACCCCTAGTTTTTCTTGCAGATTTGGATTGGTTACGTAAAAGTAGGCAACTTTTATTCAAGACATTTTTTCGATCTGTGGATAGATGGCGCTACAATTGGAAAAAACGATTTATCCTGATACCATAGGTAAATTATAGAAACGGTCTAATATCTCGAGAACTACACTTCCAAATGAGAAACCAAAAAAAAGGTTTTTAATACTTTTCGAAAACCTATCGAATAACACTAAACACGACCCTCCAACCCACCCCCTAGAGGTGGGGTGGGGGGGTAACTTTAAAATCTTAAATAGCAACCTCCACTTTTTATTACAGATTCGGATTCGTCATGAAAAATTAAGCAACATTTATTCGAAACATTTTTTAGAATTGTTGATAGATGGCGCTTTAATTGGAAAAATACGATTTATTAGCGCCATCTATCAGCAATTTTAAAAAATGTTTCGACTAAATGTTTTTTAATTTTTCATGACGAATTCGAATCTGCAATAAAAACTGGGGGTTGCTATTTAAGATTTTAAATTTACCCCCCACCCCATCTCCAGGGGGTGGGTTAGAAGGTCATGTTTGGTGTTTATCGATAGGTTTTCGAAAAATATTAAAAACTTGTTTTTTGGTTTCTCATTTGGAAGTGTATTTCTCGAGATATTAGACCGTTTCTATAATTTACCTATGGTATCAGGATAAATGGTTTTTTCCAATTGTAGCGCCATCTATCCACAGATCGAAAAAATGTATTGGATAAAAGTTACCTACTTTTACGTAACGAATCCAAATCTGCAAGAAAAACTAGGGGTTTCCATTTGAGATTTTAAAGTTACCCCCCACCCCACCTCCAGGGGGTGTAGTGGGGGTTGGTGTTTGGTGTCATTTGATAGATTTTTGAAAATGACTGAACACGTATTTTTCAGTTTTTTGATCCGATGTTTAGTTCGCGGAATATTCGACCGTTCCACTACTTTTGGGACACCCTATATATATATATATATATATATATATATATATATATATATATATATATATATATATATATATATATATATATAGAAAACTTGGTTTAATAATAGCTGACTCAATTTAAATTGTTTAAGGAGGAGAAAATAATTGGGTAACCAGCTGAATATGGACAAAGTGTACTCTTTTTACTTATTCCAATATATTTCGCCCATTTTCATGGGCATCATCAGGGAAAGCTACAATGTTGGTTATTAGGTAGGTACATAAGATGAATTAGCAGTATACTTACTAAGTGAGAATTGTTGTCACGATGTTTTAAAAGAAGCAAATATAAATAAAATGATAAAAAAATAAAATACAGAAATAACATATCACAAAAGTCCATAATTTAAAATATACATGATGATAGATAAAATTTATATATTGACACAATGAATTGAAAACAAGGTCTGACATTATTTATTTACTTTTATGTTAATTGTCAGTCAAATTTTTTTGGTCATTATCCTATTAAGTTAAACAGTTAAAATAGGTTATCAGCAATCAATATTATTAATCAGCATATATATTGGATACACGTCTTATTCGTTTACCTGATAATAAAATAGTCATTGATTGTTCTTGGATATATGTTCTATATGTTTATATATCTTTGTTTTTTTTTTTTTATATGTTTATATATTTCATATATCTCTATATGTTCCATTCTTGGATACACGTCTCATTCGTTTACCTGATAATAAAATAGTCATTGATTGGTATAGGAAACCAATGAGCTCAGGAAGATACCTTAACTATATGTCGTATCATAAATATTCCATGAAGGTAAATTTGGTAAAACAAATGAAGAATAGAGTGATTCTTATATCGGACAAATTGTTTCATAAAAAAAACCTCGACATCCTGTACAACCTATTTATTGAAAACTCTTATCCACAAGCATTAATCAAGAAAATCCTCTTTAACACCACATCTATTAATACAGTAATAATCCAAGAAGACAATAACTTAAATCATCACACTACATCCCAAGGACACCCTAAATTTGCTACATTACCTTACATCAAAGAAATTACTCCAGCTTTAACCAGAATACTTAAGAATGTGACTGATATCAAAATTTCAAATAAAACAGTTCTAACCATCAGAAAAGTGTTCTCAAAATTGAAGGATAAACATCCAAAAGAATTGACAACAAACGTAATCTACAGTATCCCATGTGCAGATTGTGACAGAGAATATATCGGACAAAGTTCAAGATCGATAAAAGATCGAATTACTTCCCACAAAAGTGACAGTAGACTATATCCAGAAAGATGCACTCTTGCTACACATGTAAATGACAATAACCATACCATGGACTATAATTCATTTAAAATTTTAGATATAGAAAAAAATTATACTAAAAGAATCTTTTTGGAGATGGCTTTTATAGCACAATGTGATAATTGCATCAACAAAAAATCAGACATTAATCACCTGAGTGAAATATACTCTTATTTACTATTCTTAGACAAAAATAAAAATAATCAAAATTTAACAGGTTTAGCTAATATCTCTCACTTAAATAATTAATAATATTGATTGCTGATAACCTATTTTAACTGTTTAACTTAATAGGATAATGACCAAAAAAATTTGACTGACAATTAACATAAAAGTAAATAAATAATGTCAGACCTTGTTTTCAATTCATTGTGTCAATATATAAATTTTATCTATCATCATGTATATTTTAAATTATGGACTTTTGTGATATGTTATTTCTGTATTTTATTTTTTTATCATTTTATTTATATTTGCTTCTTTTAAAACATCGTGACAACAATTCTCACTTAGTAAGTATACTGCTAATTCATCTTATGTACCTACCTAATAACCAACATTGTAGCTTTCCCTGATGATGCCCATGAAAATGGGCGAAATATATTGGAATAAGTAAAAAGAGTACACTTTGTCCATATTCAGCTGGTTACCCAATTATTTTCTCCTCCTTAAACAATATATATATATATATATATATATATATATATATATATATATATATATATATATATATATATATATATATTGATATAGAAGAGGGCGAAACACATTTCTAAGAACTGGTGTTTGGACCTTTGATTCTATTCAAAAAATTTTTCCCAGCCCGAAGTGGTGGATGTGAGAATTATTCGTAAGGGGATTTTTCCACATTCTCTATTTCATTTGTTTATATATATATATATATATATATATATATATATATATATATATATATATATATATATATATATATATATATAATATATATATATATATATATATATTGATACATGTATCCATGTGACTTCCAAAGTAGATTCTCGTAATACGTTGTTACTTCATATATACCGTTATGACTTCCGATTTCGGAAGTCACAACGTTTTGCCTATATTTTTACGAATTTGGCTACTAGATGGTATCAGAAGGCTTATATTAAAAATTTCGCTGGAAGTCATATCGTATCTAACATACTCATAAGATCAGATTTTAGTTCGACGGTATATCACCAGCGCTAGTGTCGCTCCCGTGCTACTATACAGGTTATGTACACAACGCGTAGCGTCTTCCGTATACCACACCGCTCGGTGTGACTTCCGTTTTTTGGCAACCCTGTGTAACGGTTTCCAGACATTTATCTGTTGTAGATTCGCGGTCCTAATCGTACTTAGTGTTTTGTGTGCCTTTTGTTTTTAAACATGAATAATAGCAGATCTGCTTTACTTTTAAAGTTAGCCTTAAATGAAGGTACAATAAGTGATTATATATCTCTATAATTATATATTTTCTGTACTTATTTCAATCTATAATATTTACTTACCTATTTACTTATATAAATTCATTTTTCTCGTGTTTTTGTTTACTTCCTTTTTTACAATGAACTTCTAATTTAATCTACACTCACCGGCACGAAAAACGGGCACCCTAAAAAAATGGGTAATTTTTGATGTCTCGTATCTCCCAAACCTTTGGTCCGATTTAAGTAATGTTTTTAATATGTTATAGCCTTATTATTTAACAATGTAGCTATGATAACATTGTTGATAGACAGGTAAATTTTCATTGTATACCGGGTGTACCAATCAAACTGGGTTTTTTTCTCAATTTTCACAACACCCTGTGGAATATTCTAGCCTTTACAAAATATTTAAATTAAAGCCTAACTATAGCTCCAGGTTTTATTAACATTCTGTTTTTTTATTCATTCGCTTACGTTGGATAATAAAAAAGTTAAGGACTTTAACAACTAGCCATGTTCTTTATCGATACAGGTGTTTCTAAATATAAGTGCGACAAATTTTAAGGGGTAATTTCTGCATGAAAAAATAATGATCGTTTGGCAAAATAATTTTATATTTGCAAGCATTTGCGGACATAGCTTTATCAAGTAAACGATCATTATTTTTTCATGCAGAATTACCCCTTAAAGTTTGTCGCACTTATTTAGAAACACCATGTATTGATAAAGAACATGTTTAATTGTTAAAGTCCCTAACTTTTTTATTATCCAACATAAGCGAATGAATAACAAACAGAACATTAAGACAACCTGGGGCTATAGTTGGGTTTTAATTTCAATATTGTATAAAGGCTAGAATATTCCACAGAGTGTTGTGAAAATTGAAAAAAAAAACCAGTTTGATTGGTACGCCCAGTATACAATGATAATTTACCTGTCTAGAAACAATATTATTACAGCGATATAGTTAAAGAATAAGGCTATAACATATTAAAGAAATACTTAAATCGGAGAATAGGTTTAGGAGATACGAGCCATCAAAATGACCCATTTTTTGGGGTGCCCGTTTTTCGTGCCGGTGAATGTATCTATTAAATAATCTAAATTATTTTTAAAAATCTTATTAAAAGCTTAAATACAAGAAATGTAGGTAAATGTTCTCATTTAACGAAATTTCCGAAAATTGTGTATTTTTTTGACCCAAGTAGGCTGAAAAATCGATTTTATAGTTATTGTTATTTCGAAAGTAATAAAACGTGTAAAAATTACAAAAAAATTGAATGTACAATTACAATTGAATGGAATTAAATACACGATAAAATGAATCAAGAGCGATAAAAAGTTTAAAGTAATAAATTCTAGTAATAATATAAAATACAGTAAACTCTCTCCTAAGGGGGTAGGCGCAAAATCTCTGTCCAATGCTATTTAAATACATTTATTTTTTTCGAATCCTGAGAAAACTAATAAATATTTTTTAAACCATACACCCAGAATGAAAGATAACATTATTACGGGGGACCGAAAGTCCCTTAGAATAAAAAAAGTTTCTTTTGAATGAAATATTCAAAATTAAAAATCACTAACTTTTCTCTTGTTTTTTCATCCCATTATCTTTATTAAAATAAACATATATTAGGTATATAAGTTATTAAAATAAACATTATATAAGTTTTCAGGGACTTTCTGCCCTCGGTAATAATGTAAGCTTCCATTCTGCGTTTAAATTTTTCAAAAATACTATTAGTTTTCTCAGAATTCGAAAAAAATTAATGCATTTAATTAGCACTGGACTAAGATTTTGCACCTATCCCCAACGAGCACCTCCTCTATACGGACGGTATTTAAAACAAAATTCATTTGCCGATATACTGAGCCTGTACTCTTCCGGACAATCCCTTAAAATGATGTGTACCTAAATGAAAAAAAAATACATAGATATTTTTTCCAAATATTTTAGAATACAAAACTACAATATTTATATTTTATTATTTCAAATTAACACAGAGATGACAACGAGTGATATTTGATAACTCTACCTTATCAGCAGTAGGTAATAAAAATCTGGTTCTAGTGTGGGATCCGTCATTAAAATATTTTGTGTGTCGGTCATTAAAAGAAATGGGACACCATAACGCGTTGCTCTAATAATACTTTAACATTGATATTATGTTGTGACTAAAAATGTTAATGGAATGTCTGCTTGGCAAAAGAAAACATCGGCACAATATCAATTTTCTTCTTTGATATGTTACCTATGTGTATGCCAAATTTCATGTCAATCTTAAGTGGTTTTTTAAAATTTATGGGTTTTGCAATATTTTACCGTCAGCGAACGGACTAATAGAAGAGTATCCGATATAAGGCCGATCTGCATCGATCTATTTAATGGATAACAATAATTATTGGATATGTAATTTAGTATGTTAACAATTATAAAAAACAAGGGGTGCATGATCTAATTTTCTTCTGACTATAATCAATTAATAATTAATAAATGACTTTTATCTACTCTATGTCATATTATAATATATAAATTTTTAGTTTGTGAAAACTGTCATTATAGATAGCAGTGCTTTAAAGTAAGCATGAAGTAACAATGTATTTTAAATGGGATTTACTTTTTCTCACTGTTTTTGACACACTTTCATATAATTAAATATTCTTTCTTAACTTTCGCGTTTCATGGTGATGACATCTTCTTTTTCTTCAAGTGCCATCTCCGCGAAGGAGGTCGGCAATCATCATAGCTATTCGGACCTTGGAGACGGCTGCTCTGAAAAGTTCGTTTGATGTACATCCGTACCATTCTCTCAGGTTGCGCAACCACGATATTCTGCGTCTCCCTATGCTTCTTTTTCCTTGAATATTTCCCTGCATAATGAGTTGGAGCAAGTTGTATCTCTCTCCACGTGTAATATGTCCGAGATATTCCAATTTTCTGGTTTTAATTGTATTTAAGACTTCCAGTTCTTTATTCACCTTTCTCAGAACCTCTTTGTTTGTGACGTGTTCTGTCCATGATATTTTTAGAATTCTTCTATATACCCACATCTCGAATGATTCCAGTTTTTTCATTGATGCCGCATTCAAGGTCCAAGCTTCCATTCCGTAAAACAGAGTCGAGAAAACGTAGCACCTAGCCAACCTTATTCTTAGCTCTAACCTTAGATTTCTTGTGCAGAGCACAAGAGAGGTGATCACATAATGAGCAATAAATTACAAAAAAAAATTTGACAGTTTTGTGGTTTGAAAGAAATTAGAATTTTTATATGTCACAGTTCTAAGAATTGTAGAATAGAAATGAATTCCAGTGACGAAGAGTTACAGTATTTTTATTTGTTTATCGTAGATAAAATATTGTATGAAATTGTGCGTGAAGTACTTTTTGCGAACTTACGCGATGTATAGCACTCACTCCGTTTCATAAATAACTATTTTCATATATTAAAAAAAAATGTTTCGACCCGGGTAGATATTATTCCAGATTTTCAGATTTGGGCACAGAGTTGGATTGTTGGGGCATATATGGAGAGCAGGTAGCGCAACAACTATAAACTCAATTTTACAATGGAGACCCGGAGTTAGAAGGAGACGCGGAGGAACTAGAATAAATGGTTACAGGAATTAAAGGAAGATTTATATAGGGCAGGATTAGAGACTAGCAGAAAAACAAAAGAGGATAGAAAGAAATGGAGAAGCATAGTCAATAGTATCGAGTAGCAGATTGGGAAAAATCTGCTCGAAAAAGATGGATCTAGATAGCTTTTTAGCGGGTAATCCCCACCTGGAGGGTTTAGCCATTTAATTTTTTATTCCATATTATTATTGGTACATCAAAAATTAAAAGGACGGTGCCTGTAATAAAATCTAAAATATTAAAAATTTTCTATAAGTTCAAATTTATTTATTAACATTTTTGATATAATTTTCATAAATAAATGACTTACTATTAACACTTTTTTAATTAATTCCAATAAATCCATTTTACAGCAATAATAATATATTAGTATTTTTGTTAAAATAAATATCAATCATATTATCATAAATAACACAGGTTTACAAAAAAAACTAAATTTCGGACAATTTGACGAAACCATATGACAAGGGGGTTTTTGGAGTGGCTGATCACAAATCCGGGGTCTGCTCACCTCTATCGCGTCAGATAAAGGTCATTTCAAGGTCAAATCAAGATAAATCGACAGTCGCTCTGAAAAAGTATATTAGGGGGTTCTTGGGGTCGCTGAAGATGAATCCGGAGTCCGCTGACCTCTGTCTCGTCTAGTTCAACGTCATTTTAAGGTCAAATCAACATAAATTGACACAATTGCTCTGAAAGTATAGGGAGTTTTGGGGTCGCTGATCATGAAAACTGCGGTCCGTTGAGCTCTACTACGTCATGTAAAGGTCATTTCAAGTTCAAATCAGGAGGAGTTAACAAAATTGATTTGACCTTGAAATGGCCTTTACTTGACGTGGTGAGCTCAACGGGCCCCAGTTTTGTGATCAGGGACCCCAAAAACACCCTAATATACTTTTTCACAGCGATTGTGTTGATTTATCTTGATTTGACCTCGAAATGACCTTCAGCTACACGTGATAGAGGTCAGCGGATCCGGGATTCGTTATAAGCGACCCCAAAACCCTCCTAATATACTTTTTCAGAGCGACTGCCGATTTATCTTGATTTGTCCTTGAAATAACCTTTACCTGACGTGATAGAGGTTAGCGAACCCCGGATTCGTAACCAGCGACCCCAAAAACCCCCCTAGTCATATGGTTTCGTCAAATAGTCCGAAATGTATTTTTTTGTAAACCTGTATAATCAAAAGAATATCAATATTTTAATTTAAATAGGCAACTTTAAAACACAGACAACTGTATTCACAGTAAAAGTTTCAAAAGATCACACATTACGCTCAAAATAGGAGGTAAATCTAGCAGACGAGTCGTTGTGACTTCCAAAATATGACAACACCGCTGGAAGTGACAACGCGCCTTGAACTACCCTATATATGGAAGCCATAACGTATGCTGTACGCTTCGGTATATACGTATATATATACAAAATTTATTTTGGTAAATCCTTTCCCCTCAATAGGTAGACCCATTTTATAAGCCCCCCTTTTACCAAATACACAATTTTTAAAAAATAATTCCTAGTAGAAAAGGTGGAAGTCGGACAGCCTCTTCTGTATACCGGAAGTCACAACTTAACGTGCATCAATATATATATATATATACAGAGTGTCTACTTAAGTTGGAAACATATGGGAAAATTTTTTATTATTAATTTTACGAAAAAAAGTTTTTCTTCTTAAAAAGTTCTGCATGCTCTAAAACCTAAGATTCAATCATCATATATCAAATTTTATCAATATTGTACGAGGTATGTCAAAAAATATGAATTTCGTTCAAGGGTAAAGTACCTTTCATTTCTCTGAATATCGAAAATTCTTATTATGAAAAGTTGTTAGGAATTAAAAACCAAGATCAAATATGTAATTACATGTTTCTAATTGAAAAAAAAAATATTTTACAAATTTTTCCCTTTATGAATACCCGTCATTTTTATTTATTACAAATTAATATGATAACTCTTTTATTATTCATTTTACGAAAAAAAGTTATACTTCATAAAAAGCTCTGCATGGTCTAAAATCTAAGATGCAACCATCAGATATCACATTTAGTTAATTGTATACGAGGTATGTTAAAAAATATGAATTTCGCTCATGAGTATAGTACCTTTATATTTCACAATATTTCAATTAGAAGGATGTAATTACATATTGAAACATAGTTTTTAATTCTAAACAACTTTTTTAATAACAAGTTTCAATAATTTGAAAAATAAAGGTACTTTACTCCTGAGTGAAATTCATATTTTTTGACATACCTCGTATAAAATTGACAAAATGTGATATCTGACGGTTGCAACTTAGGTTTTAGACCATGCAGAACTTTTTATGAAGAATAACTTTTTTTCGTAAAATTAATAATAAAAGAGTTATAGTATGGGTAATAAATAAAAACGAAGTTAAGTATCCATAAAGGACCCCGCACAAACCTTATGGAAAATAGGTCCCAGTGGATTTCGTTCATACTTTGGGAAAATACTCTTTGACATCCTGATAAAAAGTTCTCATGGGCACAACTCAATCGTATGAAGGATTTTCAAGATATAGAGGCCCAAACTCGGAAAATTATAAGATTTACGGGGTATTCCAATTCCGTGAGTTACTGATTATTTGGCCACATGTAGAAGTTTGGATCAAGGAAAAGTACTAGTAGTCTATGATTTTTTCCTGGCTATCCAATGGCGACCTTTACTTTGACCTTGACCTTCAATGGACGTCATCTTCTAGAGTTTCGAGGGTTTTCGGTATTCAATTGATATAAACAGATTACTCATGGGTTTTTGGGATCGCTAAACACGAATATGCCATCAGAATT
Organism: Diabrotica virgifera virgifera; assembly: GCF_917563875.1. NCBI lineage: Eukaryota > Metazoa > Arthropoda > Insecta > Coleoptera > Chrysomelidae > Diabrotica > Diabrotica virgifera. Next base: position 109,406,573 of record NC_065450.1, read on the forward strand.
GACCTCCAGATGACGTGGTGGCCAGGGCCTCTGCAAGGGACGTTATCTTCTAGAGTTTCGATGGTTTTCGGCATTTAATTGATGCAAATGAATTACTGGAAGGTTTTTTGAGGTCGCTAAACACGAATATGCCACCAGAACCGACTCCCGGGGCACCTGGTTTTCAAGGTCCATGAAAGGGGCTCCTGGAGTTTCGAGGGTCTTTGGTACTACATTGATGCAAATGGATTAATTATAGGTTTTTGGGGTTGCTGAACACGAATACGTGATCACATTGTACCGTAGGCACAATGTGATTCATGGGTCGGATCTGAGAGTGTATGTATGTTCAGCAACCCCAAAAACCTAAGAGTAATCCATTTGATTCCTCCGAAACTCCAGAAGATAACCTTTCTTAGGCACCAGGTGCTCCTGTGTCTGTGCTTATCACGTATTCGTGTTCAGCAACCCCAAAAACCTATAATTAATCCATTTGCATCAATGTAGTACCAAAGACCCTCGAAACTCCAGGAGCCCCTTTCATTGACCTTGGAAACCAGGTGCTCCGGGAGTCGGTTCTGGTGGCATATTCGTGTTTAGAGACCTCAAAAAACCTTCTAGTAATTCATTTGCATCAATTAAATGCCGAAAACCATCGAAACTCTAGAAGATAATAATAATAATAATAATAATAATAATAATAAACAACGAGTTGCGCCATAGTCTAGAAAACGAAATGGCTCGTGCCGTACAAGAGTTTAATGGAACAAATCCACTTAGCAGACCACCGCTACCACGAATAAACTCTTGTAAGAAACTAGGTGCGCTGTTACAAATTGTGAACACTGAAGTCCTACCCAATTATGTCGTAGAAGCCCACACATTGGAATATCTGCATATGCTAATCTACTGTGCAGCAACAGCAATTGCCAATGTAATGGGCGTTAAGATCAGAACACGACGGGGTACTAATAACGGAAAGACTGGTAACAGAATTGCACCATGGGAAAAAAGACTTCTCGGAAAAATTGAATTACTGCGTAGGGATATTGGTCAAGTCACAGAATATATAAGAGGTGTAACAAGTAGAAAAGTCATTAAGAGAGCTGAAGAAATAATGCGGAGCACTTCAAGACACTCGAGATACGATCCAGAAAATAACACAGCCCAACAGTGTCTGGATACATTAAAACAAAAACTCTCCGTCTATTCAGGACGATTAAGAAGGTATAAAGTTAGTAACAACCGAAAATGTGACAATGCACTTTTTGAGAACTCTGAGAAGGCGTTTTACCGAAAACTCAATTCCACCTTAGAAAGTGTCGACAAGTCTTACCCAAACCAAGAAGAAATTCATGAGTTTTGGGGAAATCAACTTTCCACGCCAGCTGCTTTTAACAACAATGCTGGCTGGATAGAAGATACGACGCACAACTGTCACCACTACGTCACTGCTAACTACGAACCATTCACGACTGAAGAAGTCTCAAATGTCATCAAAGAGCTTCATAACTGGAAATCTCCTGGACCAGACGGAGTTCAGAACTTCTGGCTTAAAAAGTTTTGGAGTATTCATGAGTGCTTATCAACATTAATTAATCATGTTATTTCTAATCCGCAGGAATTACCATCATTTCTAACTCAGGGAACTACTTATTTAATACCCAAGGATCAAAATAACACCCAAGATCCATCCAAGTACCGCCCAATTACTTGTCTTCCAACTTTGTATAAATTGGTCACATCCTGTGTAACCCGGCGTATCTACCAACACTGTGCTCTAAACGATATCATAGAGCCTCAACAGAAAGGATGCGCTAAGGGTTCCATGGGTTGCAAAGAACAGCTTATCATCGATTCAGTCATTTCTAACCAGGCATTCACTAAAAAAAGGAACCTTTTTACTGCTTTTATTGACTATAAAAAGGCCTTTGATTCAGTACCGCATGAATGGCTAATAGATATTTTGAAAATATACAAAGTCGATGTTAACATAGTGACCTTTTTAAGGCATATAATGAGAGATTGGAAGACTAAAATTCACCTCCAAATACCTGGTGAAAAAAATATTGAAACCGAAAATATTGCAATCAACCGGGGCCTGTTTCAAGGAGACTCGTTGAGTCCACTGTGGTTCTGTTTAGCTTTGAACCCCCTTTCCCAGCTATTAAACTCCACTGACTCAGGTTTTAGCATTAAAAGCAATAATACTGTGGTAGCGAAGCTCAATCATCTGTTGTATATGGATGATTTGAAATTAATGGCTTCCACTCGAGAACACCTAGAAGAGATGCTAAAAACTGTAGAAACATTCTCTAATGATATTAGTATGCAGTTCGGTCTAGACAAGTGCCGTGTTTTGAATATAGTCAGAGGAAAGGTACAGCCCGGTGGATTCGATATGCAAAATGGCCAGAACATCGAGGCCATGGGCGACAACGATATGTATAAATATCTTGGAGTAAAACAGGCGCGGAAAATTGACCATAAGCAAATGAAAACTGAGATAACTACTGAGTTTATAAGAAGGGTAAAACAGCTGCTTCGTTCACAGCTTAACAGTAAAAATTTGTTTAAGGCACTAAACACCTACGCTTGTTCCGCGCTTAGCTATTCATTTGGTATTGTTAAGTGGACAAAAACGGATATAGAAAATCTTCAGCGAAAAGTACGAACACACCTCACAAAGGCACAAAAACACCACCCTAAAAGTGCAGTAGAACGAACAACATTACCCCGGTATTTAGGAGGAAGAGGACTTATGGATATAGGTGAGCAATTAGATAAACAAATTGCTAATTTAAGAACTTATTTTCAGATGCAGGCTGAGACATCTACTCTACACCGCGCAATTTGCGCAGTAGATGACACAACACAGATCAAACTGAGGGAACCAGAAATGCGCATAAACCACCTTACTAAGGACGAAAAACTGCGCACCTGGATGGGTAAACCTCTGCACGGGCGACATCCCAATGAGGTCAGCCAAGACTATGTCGACAATACAGCGTCGAACTATTGGTTGACATCAGGAAAGATGTTCCCTGAAACGGAGGGTTCATTACTGGCCATTCAGGATCAGGTTATACCAACCAGAAATTACCTGAAATATATCGTCAAAGACCCTCAGGTTCAAAACGACAGATGCCGATATGGATGTCAAGCCCAAGAAACCATCCAACATATTACAGGGGGCTGCCAGGCATTTGCTGCAACTGAATACAAGGAACGGCATGACGCAGTGGGAAAAATCCTTCATCAAGAGATAGCTAACAAGCTGGGACTTCTCCAAACGGACCATCTCCCATATTATCAATACGTTCCTGAGAGTATGCTTGAGGATGGCAACTACAAGCTATACTGGGACCGCAGTGTGCTCACAGACCAAACAGTGGCACATAATAGACCAGATCTCGTACTAGTTAATAAATTAACAAGACAAACAACACTAATTGATGTGGCGATACCTAACAACAATAATCTACGTAGTAAATTTACTGAAAAGATCGCCAAGTATAGAGATCTGGAAATTCAAATACGGAGACAATGGAGAATGCAAAGTACCCAGACGATACCTATTGTTATGTCTACTACTGGAGTCATTCCGAAGACCCTCCTCGAAAGCATAAAAAAGCTGGGTCTCAATGAACATATTTATAAGACCATGCAGAAAGCTGTACTACTTGCGACGGCCAGAAGTGTAAGAAAATTTTTGGGAGATACACCTGCATTCCAAGTCATCTAGGGCTCGATAACACGGAGAGAGTCCCACCAGAGCTCAATCCTTTTGATACCGTAGGTATCTGGGATGAGTCAATTTTCCCCTCAGCGGGAGTGTGAGCCGTATGGCTAAATCTGGGAATAATAATAATAAAATGGATGGGTAAACCTTTGCACGGGCGACATCCCAATGAGGTCAGCCAAGATTATGTCGACAATATAGCGTCGAACTACTGGTTGACATCAGGAAAGATGTTCCCTGAAACGGAGGGTTCATTACTGGCCATTCAGGATCAGGTTATACCAACCAGAAACTACCTGAAATATATCATCAAAGACCCTCAGGTTCAAAACGACAGATGCCGATATGGATGTCAAGCCCAAGAAACCATCCAACATCTTACAGGGGGCTGCCAGGCATTTGCTGCAACTGAATACAAGGAACGGCATGACACAGTGGGAAAAATCCTTCATCAAGAGTTAGCTATCAAGCTGGGACTTCTCCAAACGGACCATCTCCCGTATTATCAATACGTCCCTGAGAGTATGCTTGAGGATGGCAACTACAAGCTATACTGGGACCGCACTGTGCTCACAGACCAAACAGTGGCACATAATAGACCAGATCTCGTACTAGTTAATAAATTAACAAGACAAACAACACTAATTGATGTGGCGATACCTAACAACAATAATCTACGCAGTAAATTCACTGAAAAGATCGCCAAGTACAGAGATCTAGAAATTCAAATACGAAGGCAATGGAGAATGCAAAGTACCCAGACGATACCTATTGTTATGTCTACTACTGGAGTCATTCCGAAGAACCTCCTCGAAAGCATAAAAAGGCTGGGTCTAAATGAACATCTCTACAAGACCATGCAGAAAGCTGTACTACTCGCAACGGCCAGATGTGTACGAAAATTTTTGGGAGATACACCTGCATACCAAGTCACCTAGGGCTCGACAACACGGAAAGAGTCCCACCAGAGCTCAATCCTTTTGATACCGTAGGTATCTGGGATGAGTCAATTTTCCCCTTAGAGGGAGTGTGAGCCGTATGGCTAAATCTGGATAATAATAATAATAACTCTCCTGTGGGAGTTTTTTGTCAGTTCTTCTATCAAGCGCGGCCCCCTGCGAATGGGGGATGCTTTCTGGGTATTCGTAGCGCCAATACTCAGAGAGTAGCAGGAATACTTGCCGTGGAACAAAAACTGACACCTGGCAGTAGGTATAAAATGCACACCCATGAGAATGGAGAATAATAATTTGTGTTTAGGATCGCTGCCTGGGGATCGCCAGGGCACGTCTGGAGCCGGCGCTGGACGTGACAGCATGCGGGACGTCGGTGGCAGGGTGTTGAGGAGGCGGGCCCCTGTCATACAATCAGCTACAGCCCAACCACAACCACAAGCGAGCCAAATAACAACAAGAGCTCCACCTGCCGAAGGTGCTGCGCTGGATCATCAGCCGGCGCTCACTCAAGCGGGACGACCGAGGCAGCGCATGAAATGGACTGTGTCCATCAACGAAAGCATTTTGCGCTTCTATTATAAGGTGACAAACCTCGGTCAAGAAACGATCGGCTACAGACAACAGCTGTATGCCGAATTTTGCAGGGAGTACCCAGATATTCAAGTATCGGAGCAAAGAGTATCAGATCAATACCGGGTAATCATAAGAAATAATCTTATCCCAGAGACTAGACGCGATGCCATCAAAAGCGAAGTCGAACGGGAGATTAATAACCAAGAGCTAGTTTTAGATCAAGTCCCTAATGAAATCCTTGAGGAGCAGATTCCTGAGATTCCCATACCAGAAACTCAACCTGACAATACACAGCAGGAAAACAACGAGTTGCGCCATAGTCTAGAAAACGAAATGGCTCGTGCCGTACAAGAGTTTAATGGAACAAATCCACTTAGCAGACCACCGCTACCACGAATAAACTCTTGTAAGAAACTAGGTGCGCTGTTACAAATTGTGAACACTGAAGTCCTACCCAATTATGTCGTAGAAGCCCACACATTGGAATATCTGCATATGCTAATCTACTGTGCAGCAACAGCAATTGCCAATGTAATGGGCGTTAAGATCAGAACACGACGGGGTACTAATAACGGAAAGACTGGTAACAGAATTGCACCATGGGAAAAAAGACTTCTCGGAAAAATTGAATTACTGCGTAGGGATATTGGTCAAGTCACAGAATATATAAGAGGTGTAACAAGTAGAAAAGTCATTAAGAGAGCTGAAGAAATAATGCGGAGCACTTCAAGACACTCGAGATACGATCCAGAAAATAACACAGCCCAACAGTGTCTGGATACATTAAAACAAAAACTCTCCGTCTATTCAGGACGATTAAGAAGGTATAAAGTTAGTAACAACCGAAAATGTGACAATGCACTTTTTGAGAACTCTGAGAAGGCGTTTTACCGAAAACTCAATTCCACCTTAGAAAGTGTCGACAAGTCTTACCCAAACCAAGAAGAAATTCATGAGTTTTGGGGAAATCAACTTTCCACGCCAGCTGCTTTTAACAACAATGCTGGCTGGATAGAAGATACGACGCACAACTGTCACCACTACGTCACTGCTAACTACGAACCATTCACGACTGAAGAAGTCTCAAATGTCATCAAAGAGCTTCATAACTGGAAATCTCCTGGACCAGACGGAGTTCAGAACTTCTGGCTTAAAAAGTTTTGGAGTATTCATGAGTGCTTATCAACATTAATTAATCATGTTATTTCTAATCCGCAGGAATTACCATCATTTCTAACTCAGGGAACTACTTATTTAATACCCAAGGATCAAAATAACACCCAAGATCCATCCAAGTACCGCCCAATTACTTGTCTTCCAACTTTGTATAAATTGGTCACATCCTGTGTAACCCGGCGTATCTACCAACACTGTGCTCTAAACGATATCATAGAGCCTCAACAGAAAGGATGCGCTAAGGGTTCCATGGGTTGCAAAGAACAGCTTATCATCGATTCAGTCATTTCTAACCAGGCATTCACTAAAAAAAGGAACCTTTTTACTGCTTTTATTGACTATAAAAAGGCCTTTGATTTAGTACCGCATGAATGGCTAATAGATATTTTGAAAATATACAAAGTCGATGATAACATAGTGACCTTTTTAAGGCATATAATGAGAGATTGGAAGACTAAAATTCACCTCCAAATACCTGGTGAAAAAAATATTGAAACCGAAAATATCGCAATCAACCGGGGCCTGTTTCAAGGAGACTCGTTGAGTCCACTGTGGTTCTGTTTAGCTTTGAACCCCCTTTCCCAGCTATTAAACTCCACTGACTCAGGTTTTAGCATTAAAAGCAATAATACTGTGGTAGCGAAGCTCAATCATCTGTTGTATATGGATGATTTGAAATTAATGGCTTCCACTCGAGAACACCTAGAAGAGATGCTAAAAACTGTAGAAACATTCTCTAATGATATTAGTATGCAGTTCGGTCTAGACAAGTGCCGTGTTTTGAATATAGTCAGAGGAAAGGTGCAGCCCGGTGGATTCGATATGCAAAATGGCCAGAACATCGAGGCCATGAGCGACAACGATATGTATAAATATCTTGGAGTAAAACAGGCGCGGAAAATTGACCATAAGCAAATGAAAACTGAGATAACTACTGAGTTTATAAGAAGTGTAAAACAGCTGCTTCGTTCACAGCTTAACAGTAAAAATTTGTTTAAGGCACTAAACACCTACGCTTGTTCCGCGCTTAGCTATTCATTTGGTATTGTTAAGTGGACAAAAACGGATATAGAGAATCTTCAGCGAAAAGTACGAACACACCTCACAAAGGCACAAAAACACCACCCTAAAAGTGCAGTAGAACGAACAACATTACCCCGGTATTTAGGAGGAAGAGGACTTATGGATATAGGTGAGCAATTAGATAAACAAATTGCTAATTTAAGAACTTATTTTCAGATGCAGGCTGAGACATCTACTCTACACCGCGCAATTTGCGCAGTAGATGACACAACACCGATCAAACTGAGGGAACCAGAAATGCGCATAAACCACCTTACTAAGGACGAAAAACTGCGCACCTGGATGGGTAAACCTCTGCACGGGCGACATCCCAATGAGGTCAGCCAAGACTATGTCGACAATACAGCGTCGAACTATTGGTTGACATCAGGAAAGATGTTCCCTGAAACGGAGGGTTCATTACTGGCCATTCAGGATCAGGTTATACCAACCAGAAATTACCTGAAATATATCGTCAAAGACCCTCAGGTTCAAAACGACAGATGCCGATATGGATGTCAAGCCCAAGAAACCATCCAACATATTACAGGGGGCTGCCAGGCATTTGCTGCAACTGAATACAAGGAACGGCATGACGCAGTGGGAAAAATCCTTCATCAAGAGATAGCTAACAAGCTGGGACTTCTCCAAACGGACCATCTCCCATATTATCAATACGTTCCTGAGAGTATGCTTGAGGATGGCAACTACAAGCTATACTGGGACCGCAGTGTGCTCACAGACCAAACAGTGGCACATAATAGACCAGATCTCGTACTAGTTAATAAATTAACAAGACAAACAACACTAATTGATGTGGCGATACCTAACAACAATAATCTACGTAGTAAATTTACTGAAAAGATCGCCAAGTATAGAGATCTGGAAATTCAAATACGGAGACAATGGAGAATGCAAAGTACCCAGACGATACCTATTGTTATGTCTACTACTGGAGTCATTCCGAAGACCCTCCTCGAAAGCATAAAAAAGCTGGGTCTCAATGAACATATTTATAAGACCATGCAGAAAGCTGTACTCCTTGCGACGGCCAGAAGTGTAAGAAAATTTTTGGGAGATACACCTGCATTCCAAGTCATCTAGGGCTCGATAACACGGAAAGAGTCCCACCAGAGCTCAATCCTTTTGATACCGTAGGTATCTGGGATGAGTCAATTTTTCCCTCAGCGGGAGTGTGAGCCGTATGGCTAAATCTGATAATAATAATAATAATAATAATAAGACGTTTATTGTTCCAAAAAATATATATAAATTTACAAAAAAAAACATAGATTTGAAATGTGGTAGGAACAATGCGTTTTGATATCAGCATCTGTACTTTACCAGAAAATACAGGGCTGTTGAACGCCAACTATCTAAATAAAAAAATTGTTACATTATAATAATAATTAACCTAATAACTTAACCTAAACAAAAAGAAAAAAAAATCTAATTCTAAATTCACATATAAGGAAGAAGAAGAAAAAAGGAAAGGAAAAGTACAAGAAAAGAAAAGATGAGAAAGAGAAAAATAAACGAGAAGAAGAAAGAAAAGAGCTGTTTACACATTTTTTACTGATAATTTAATAGTAGAGCTTTAATTTTCTTTTTGAAAGTAATAGGAGATAAATTACAATTAAAAATTTTATATTTATTAATAAGTGATGGAGCGATATAAGAAAATATTTTCTTAAAGATTTGCTTATTATGCTGGGGAGTTCTAAGTAAGGTTGTAGGTCTCAAGTTTCTTCGGTGCATTTCATTACTGAAGTTTAATTTATTGTACAGATACTTGGGTGTTTTTGTTTTAATGATCTTGTATGTAAAGTTTAGCGAGTGCAAAGTTCGCCTGTTGAACATGTTTAACCAGCCAAGGTCAAGAAGTTTGTGAGAAACCCTCTGACGTCTGCGTATTCCAAAAATATATCTAAGACAAGAATTTTGTACTTTTTGTACCCTTTTTTTATTAAAAACACTTAAAAATGGTCCATATATATATGATCATAGTGATTAAAATGAGAAAGAATCAACGATTCACAAAGCATTGCCTTTGTTTTAATATTAAGAAAATGCCTGTGGGGGTATAAAGCCTTTAACATGGAGTAAGCCTTTTTTAAACACAAATTAATGTGATTGTTAAAATTTAATTTAGTGTCCATAGTAAGTCCTAAATTTTTGGCAGATGCTTGAAAAATAATAGTGTTGTTATCTATACAAGGTACAATATTCGTTGACAGATGCTCACGTTGATTTTCAGAACAGAACAACATGGCTACCGATTTAGAGGGATTTATTTTAAGTAGATGTTTGTTAGAGCTAGTTAAAATTTCCTGAAGGTCAGAATTAATTCTTGCATTGGCTAACTGCGCCTCATGAGGAGCGAAGGAATATTTTAGTTGTGTATCATCGCAGTATTGATGATAGTCACAATGTTTTAAGGACTTTATAATATTAAAAGTATAAATTTTAAATAGCAAAGGTCCTAAGATACTTCCCTGAGGAACCCCTGACAGAATATTACATATATTTGATCGCTTTTCGTCAATTACCACAGTTTGAGTACGAAGAGTTAAATACGATGTTACTAAATTCAATGAAGCTTCATCGAAGCCTATATGTTTTAAAATTGATATTAAAATTTCATGATTGATCATATCAAAGGCTTTCGAATAGTCCAAGAGAATTAAAACTGTTGCATACTTTCTATCATCTGCGGATACTATATTGTCAATTATATCGGAAATCGCTGTCTCACAACTATAACCTGTCCTAAATCCTGATTGCTTAGCAGGAATAATATTATTTTTTTTCCAAAAAATTGCTCATTTGCTTTTCCATAATTTTTTCGATTATTTTCGAGAACGTGGGTAGGATAGATATACATCGCAGGTGATTAAATTCAGTTGGATTCTTTACTTTAGGTAAAGGAATAACTTTTGCTTTTTTCCAAGATGCGGGAAAGTAAAACTCAATGATACAGCTATTAACAATATGCGTAATAAAAGGCACGATAAAGGGGCAACAAAGTTGAATTAGAGTTATATTAAGATCATCCTGTCCAAAGGCTTTTGATTTTACACTCAAGATAATATCGGCAACGTCCTCCATAGACACTGTATTAAAACGAAATGGTTCTTGAACTGGCATAGAATGATTTCTGTAAAAACTTAGAAGTTCATTACTGGGTTGTCGATTAATTGAACAAGCCGCTGTAAAATCTTGATTAAGTTTATTAACGTCTTTAAGATTATCTGGAATATGATTTTGTTTTCTGTTAAGTACATTAATCTTCCTAAGCTCATTCCACTTTTCTTTTACGTTGCAGTTTTGAAGTTTATTGTTTAAATAAATCTTTTTTTCACGTCTAATAGTAGAAGTAGTTAAGTTCCTAATCTGTTTGTAGTAATTCCAGTGTTCCGGATTCCTACTACGACGATATCTATTTAGAGCTTGGTTTCGCATTTTTTGCATAAGTCGTATATTGTCTGTAATCCAGGGGCAATATGGTTTTTGCTTATTTGTACAAGTTCTTAAGGGGGCATGCTTATCAAAAATACCGAGTAATGTATTTGTAAGAAATGTCACTTTTTCATCAATATCATTAATTAAATATAGGTTGTGCAAGGATGCACCCTCAAGATCCCGTTCAAACTCTTCTAAATTAATGCGACTTAATGCTCTGTATGTAAATGAAATATTATTTGGCGGAGGCTTATCAAACTTAATTTTACAGCATGTGAGAAAGTGGTCGGAGATATTGATATCTAAGTTCTCCACATCAAAAACACCATCAAAACTTGAACATATTAAATCAATTAAAGTAGATGTTCTGTCAGTCACACGAGTTGGTTCATTAACTAACTGTTTTATGTCAAAAGACTCAAATATATTATTAAGTTGGGAAGTGTAAGAAAAGTTAACGTCTAATTGGTCTATATTAAAATCACCCAAGAACACAATTTTACCCGACTGAGCGTAAAACTGTGGTAAAAGATCCTCGAAATAATCCAAGAATTCTCTATGACTTGAGCCTGGCGGCCTGTAAATAATTCCCATTATTAATACATTATGATTTTGGGTGATTTTTATCCAAATATGCTCAATGAAGGGCTTACATTCTTGTAAGATTACGGAGAAATGTAAGCCATTTTTTATATAAATACCAACTCCTCCAGCATTCAGCAAACGATCTTGTCTAATAAATGTATAATTATTGATTTCAGAAACTTCATCACTTATATCACCGTTTAACCAAGTTTCAGTAACACCTAAGATATCATAGTTTTTGTTTTGTAAGTGATCTTTTAGCAAATCAAAATTATTATGTAACGATCTTACATTAATTTGTGCAACGCTCAACATATTTTAGAAAGAAAGGAGAAAAGAAACTATTAGAGAAAGGAAATACAGAGAGATAGAAAGAGGAAATATATAGAGATGGAGAGACAGTATTAAAAAACAATATTCTTGCTACAAATCCAAATCACACAAAGATAATACCTGCAGATTAAGTGCAAGTAGCCAAATTATATTTTATAGATCTACTTCATAAATGAATAGAACATTTTATTTACGTTTCAGAACATTATTCATTAAAGTAAATTTAATACAAAAATAAACAAGTATATTATATATAAAAAAAGATAAAAGAAGAAAAGTTGTTAATATTAGATTACAAATGCTGGTGTTATTGCTTTTTTACATTTAAACAAACAAATTTTAAGGAATATTCAATTAATAGTGAAATATTTATTTTGATTAACGACATTTCATGAAAAACAATTTAAACAAAAAAATGTCTGTGCAATATAAACAAACAGATCTTTGTAAAATGTATTGTTTTAAATACAGTCGAACCCGCTTATTGGAATAGCCGTTGTGCCAAGAAAAAGTATTCCTATAACAGGGATATTCTAATAACCGATCATATAAGCCTAGTGAAAACGTTTTGGGCCCTCAAATTTCTCTTCCTTAAACCGGGATATTCCTTTAACCGATATTCTAATAAGCGGGTTCGACTGTAATACAAAATTGTATTATTTAAAAATTGTTATTCGTTTATAAACGACAAGATATATTTTATGCTAAAAAAATGGGCAAATAAAGTCAAATCATATATTATGAGCGTAAATTAAATAATAACAGTCTACCTTGCATCAACAGGGATGTCCAATATATCCTTCTCATTCTGAACGCGGATAATACTACCACCACTTTTTACGTAAATATTGCCATTTAGGCAAAATGCACTTTTTGATGAGAACTTTTGCACCGCCGAATTTAGTAATTGTACTCGATATTTAGTTAGGTCTTCCTTAATCACAATGTTAGTATGTTTTAATAATTTGCGACACTTTAATATTTCAGAATGTTTGTTTACATCCACGAGTTGAACCAGAACTGCCGGAGGTTTATCATTAGTCGGGTTTTTTGCGGCCACTCGAAAACTATTTTTGATTTCCTTGTCTGAGATAGATAATTTTAACTTCGATTTGAATAAAGTACACACTTTTTCTTTTAAATTTTCATTCTCCGAAACCTCAAGACCAAAAATTCGAATATTTTGGTTTCGAGAGAACTGCTCACTATTATCAACCGCCATTTTAAGTTGTATATTTTCAGATTTTACCTTTTTCAGCTCTTGCTTTAGCGTCAACACTTCATTTTCGACACTTTTAAGCCTGTTTTCAAATTTCATCTCAATTTTTTTGAAGATTTCATCAGCTATCTGAGACATATGTTGTTGGTTAAAGAATGCGCTACATTCCTGCGCAACAATCTTTTTAATGTCCTCCAGGTCAGTGCGAGTTAGAACCATTTTTCTCTCGCTTATGGAAGTTTTACACGATTTTTCAAATTACAATCACAAGTTAAGCAATATTCAAACACTTTTCGCACTTTTTCCACAGTTAATTTCACTTATAAATCATTAATTTTCTTAAACATGTGCTTAGCTACTTGACACAAACATGCCTTACTTACAGCGCCATCTCTTCATCCCTTGACGTCCCTTGCAGTGGCCCTGGCCACCACGTCATCCGGAGGGCAATTCTAATGGCATATTCATGTTTTGCAATCGCAAAAACCCATGAGTAATCTGTTTATATCAATTTAATGCCTAAAACCCTAGAAACTCTAGAAGATGACGTCCGTTGAAGGTCAAGGTCAAAGTAAAGGTCGCCATTGGATAGCCAGGAAAAAATCCTAGACTACTAGTACTTTTCCTTGATCCAAACTTCTACATGCTGCCAAATAACCAGTAACTAACGGAATTGGAATACCCCGTAAATCTTATAATTTTCCGAGTTTGGACCTCTATATCTTGAAAATCCTTCATACGATTGAGTTGTGCCCATGAGAACTTTTTATCAGGATGCTTCAAAGAGTATTTTCCCAAAGTATGAACGAAAGCCACTGGGACCTATTTTCCATAAGGTTTGTGCGGGGTCCTTTGAGAGAAATTTGGAAATTTTTTTTTAATTGGAAGCATGTAATTGGATATTTGATCTTGGTTTTAAATTCCAAACAACTTTTCATAATAGGAATTTTCGATATTCATAGAAATAAAGGTACGAAATTCATATTTTTTGACAGACCTCGTATAATATTGACAAAATTTGATATATGATGATTGAATCTTAGGTTTTAGAGCATGCAGAACTTTTTATGAAGAATAAATCCATCAAATCGACTCCACCCATATGAGCATTATATTCACGTATGATTTGGAGACAATCGACGTCGATGTGTTTCCTTTGCTTCCTGTCATACCGAGGTACTTTTGCTATTTGTTGATTTGGAGTGGTTCTTATAAAAGGTTCAATGCCAACATATGTTGATGCTAGGCGGACACATGTGTTATCCTTCCTTAACACAGTGCTGACGTCGATCCCATAACTTGAGGTCATGTATTCTATGGAAAACCCTCTACTTTCTTTATTTACTTCACTATCAGTCGGCAGTTTACACGCTGGTAAACGATTAGCTACAAATAAAAAATTAAAACATGTATCATTTTGAATAATAAAAACTACTAAAAATTTAATTACCTCTTACTGTGCCTAAACTATAAATTCCTCTTGCACGTAAATATACCAAAAGAGGAAGCGAAGTATGGAAGTTGGTCAAAATACAAGATGTGATGCACGAAATTAGGAATCGTTTGTGATAAACGAAGCACAACATTTGATGTTGCTCCTAGGTCTGGTGTACCAGGCAAGACTACATTTTATCCAGCACCATTGTAGATTTCGAAACGATAGGCAAAACCATGTGAATCACATAGAACAAACAATTTCACACCCCATTTGTGCGGCTTATTTGGCATAATATATTGACGCAAATGGTGTTTCGTTTCTGTAGAGCACATCTGTTCATCAACACAAAGTCTAGCCGTTTTGGGGATGGAATCAAACCTGTCATTCAGTTTGTTCGCTAGCGTACGAATCCGAAATAATAAATCATATCCTGGTTGACCTTTCTTCTTTCGCTGTGATTCATCTTGAAAGGATAAATACTTCTTGATGGCAATAAATCGTTTCGATGTCATACAGTTTTGAATTGGCATAAAAACATTGTTTCTCCAATAACTATCTATGTTGGGATATCGGTATGTAGACATGTACAGCGTTATACGAATGTAATGTCTTATTTCGTCTGTAGTTGTGCTGAATGTTGTATTTATATTTTTTTCTAAAGTACAACGGTTTGTCTTTTCAGCAATAAGTTTAACGATATCGTCGTTAAAAAAATAATTAAATAATTGCATCGGTGTTTGAAGCTGTTTGACTGTCCTAGGAAGGGATGAATCGCCACGAAAAGCCACCTCATTTACATGTAAACGCATTGAGCGATTACGCCACGTCAATTTGGAAAGCTCTTTCGAGTTTTTGGATCTTGTATTGAGAGCTGTAAAAAATCACAATATACCTAACGTATAAAAATATGTTTTCTATATTATAATCTTACCTCCTCCAGTAAAGCCACCATCTCACCAACATTAGGATGAATTAATGACCCAGTACCTTCAAGAGTTGGCAATAGAGATCGAACTCTTTTGGCTGGTTTAAAATACGCGTGTGTAGAAGAGGATGTAGATGGTTCTTGTACTTCAAATGTTTCGGTCGCTACATCATCCAAAACTAATGTTGAAGAAGCTGCTGGTTGATCAACATTGCTAATATCCATTGACAAATTTATATAATTTACAAATGCATCAGTTGTCTCAGCTTCAAGCATTTCCTGAATGCATTCGTCAATGCCTTGTGATTTAGCCTCTGATACCTCGGATAGGCTGTAAGGCTTTTCAGGCTCAATACTATCATCAACCTAGTCGGGATTCACAATACTATCGTCACTACTATAAATGCTATCGTCGATTTCAACGGAATCAAGTCTAATAATTGTTCATCAGACAATTCTTCCAAATTGATTTTGTTCTTATGGTTACGATTTAGACGATGCATATATATCACAGAAAAGAAAAATAATAGAACAACAGGAAAATAAGCATGTTCCTACGCACCAAAAGATAACAAAATTTCATAATGAAGGGGATATTTTTTATAGGCAAGACCATCTTGAGACTGCCTTGGTATTTTTGTTTATAAAGCCTATTTAATACACAATTGTTTTTACTAAAAGCTTATTATATTACTGAAACATGAAATATAATCTACTTACCATAAAATTATCAAGTTGATCACTTTGATCTAAACACCCGTGTTGAACTGGCCCCCACTTGCAAAAATCAAAAAACAAATAGCCCCGATTTATGAGCTTTCATATTCCGCAAACTAAAAATTTTGAGCTCGTTCCACTGAGCAGGAATTTAATACTTTAGTGGGGGAGCTGACTACTTAAAAATAGGAATATTGAATCGGTTTTTGCGGCAGAATTACGAGCTATTTATGAGCTCTTGAAATTATATAGTTTCGATTTTTGAGCTCATCCCCTTCACCCCCAAACAACCCTTTAATTGATTTAACTTAAGAGAAAAATGCTGAGAAAACTTAAAATATATCGTATTGCGGATAGAATTCCTATAGCTTATATACTCTAAGAATAAACTATTAAATCACGTGCATTTCGATTATTGAGCTACAACCCCTTCGCAAGAAAACCACCCTATCTTCCCGGCTTAAGAGAAAGTTGTACTTAAAATGCATTAAATTAATTATTTGGCGACTACATATCATTTAATAATTTATAAGCTTCCAAATTACGCGCATTTAGATCAGTAAATTGCAATTTATTTTGTATAGTGCAGTCACTGAAGGTAAAAATCAACGATTACCTT
The DNA here is from genome assembly GCF_917563875.1 of Diabrotica virgifera virgifera. Classification (NCBI taxonomy): domain Eukaryota; kingdom Metazoa; phylum Arthropoda; class Insecta; order Coleoptera; family Chrysomelidae; genus Diabrotica; species Diabrotica virgifera. Next base: position 109,423,359 of record NC_065450.1, read on the forward strand.
CAATTTCGGTGAACCTTCATCGATTTTCACAAAAATTGGTCAGTGGTTATAGGATACGTCAAGAAACAAAGCTGATATGGTACCACCTTGCGCCTTTACCCTGAGGGTGGATACCGCCCCTTCTCGGGGGTGAAAATTATTTTATAAAAAATAACTGCACAAATCAATAAAAGAACAAATGAAAAGCAAAATTTATTATATAAAGTTATTAAAATAAGTCAATACTTTTTAAGTTATTAAAGATCAAAGATTTTAATTATTCGTGAAAAAAATGCATGTTTTGAAGCGGGTTTTTCGTAAATCATTGAAAAACTCTAAGTGTTTACAAAAAAGTTAATAGTAGTTTAATTCGTATAGCTTATATTCTAAGAATATACTCTTAAATCACGCACCTTTCGATTATAGAGCTACAACCCCTTCGCAAGAAAACCGTCCCATATTCCCGGCTTAAGAGAGAGTTGTACTTAAAATAATTTAAATTAATTATTTGGCGACTACATCTCGTTTAATAATTAATGAGCTCGCAAAATATACGAATCTCAATTATTGAATTGCCATTTTCTTTCTATAGTGCAGTCACTGAAGGTAAAAATCAACTATGACCTTCGATTTCGGTAAATCTCCATTCATTTTCACGAATTGACAATAAAAACTTGCGGTTTTAGCCTGGGGTATATGTCACCCCTTCTCGGGGGGTGAAAATTACTTTATTAAAAATAACCCCACAAATCTAGAGAGGGACAAATTCTAAGCAAAATTTGTTATATAATGTTATTAAAATAAATCAATAATTTTTGAGTTATTAAAGATAAAATATTTTAATTTTTGTGAAAGAAAATGCATGCTTTAAAGCGATTTTTTATAAATAACTCAAAAACTGTAAGTTCTTACAAAAAAGTTTTCATCACTGAAATTGAACTTAATAAAAAATATAATAAATTGATTACTTGAAAAACCCTTTAATGTTAATTTGAAGTAAGTTATTGGTAATTAAATGTATATTTTTTTCTGCGACTGTTCAAATCTAAGGATTCAAGCTTAAATAACGGGAAAGAGATGCATTTTATAACACTTAGGTACTAAATACTTGTCAAAGTACTTAGAAATACCTATCAAAAATGAGCTCCAGAAAAAGTTGATAGCATAAAAATTTATACTTATAAAGTATATAGGTATAAAACTGTAAAACATTTGATCTTTCAAATATAGATTATTTTAAATCATATTTAAAATAATAACTCCAACAATACACGATTGACGTAGATTGACGTAGATTGACTAAATGATAGATAACGAAATTTGAGTTTTTTTTTATTAGCAAAGATTTTACTTGTCTTTTGATTTATGTATGAATCAAAATAACGAAGATAGAAACGTTTAAGCCTAAATTTTACTACGAGAACAATGTAACTGGAGCCCTTTAACCTATTATCCTAAAGAATAAAGTATTTAAAAGATTAAGCCGGTACTTTATGTCTCGGTTGACAGCCGGTTAGTTAATCGAAGTTTAATCGGGACCTCTTTAGGGTCTCTTGCGTTGTAATAAATGTAATTACAAGTATTATTATGATTACAAATAAGAATAATAATAATACTTATAATTGCATTTATTACAACGCAAGAGACCCTAAATAGGTCACGATTAAACCCCGGTGAACTAACCGGCTGTTAATCGCGACATAAAGTATCGGGCCTAAATGTAATACAGTTTTATAGCTCTTGAAATTACCTTTCAAATAGTTGGATGTGCCTGATATCATAAAAATTAACAGAGTGATTAAAAAAAATTCATTTTTTTTGAAAAAATTTTTGGAGTATAAATATTGATGCTATCAACTTTTTCTGGAGCTCATTTGATATGTATTTCTAAGTACTTTGACAAGTATTTAGTGTGTTATAAAATGCATCTCTTTCCCGTTATTTAAGCTTGAATCCTTAGATTTGAATAGTCGCAGAAAAAACTATACATTTAATTACCTATAACTTACTTTAAATTTACATTAAAGGATTTTTCAAGTCGGCAATTTATTATATTTTTTATTAGCTTCAATTTTAGTGATGAAAAATTTTTTGTAAAAACTTACAGTTTTTAAGTTATTTATGAAAAATCGCTATAAAGCATGCATTTTCTTTCACAAAAATTAAAATATTTGATCATTAATAACTCAAAAAGTATTGACTTATTTTAATAACATTATATAACAAATTTTGCTTAGAATTTGTCCCTCTCTTGATTTGTGGGATTATTTTTAATAAAGTAATTTTCACCCCCGAGAAGGGGTGACATATACCCCCGGCTAAGTTGTTATTGTTAATTTTCTTTCTTGACATATCCTCTATCCTCTCACCAATTTTCGTGAAAATTAATGGAGATTTACCGAAATCGATAGTCATAGTAGATTTTTACCTTCAGTGACTGCACTATAGAAAGAAAATGGCAATGCAATAATTGAGATGCGTATATTTTGCGAGCTCATAAATTATTAAACGATATCTAGTCACCAAATAATTAATTTAAATTATTTTAAGTACAACTCTCTCTCTTAAGCCGGGAATATGGGATGGTTTTCTTGCGAAGGGGTTGTAGCTCAATAATCGAAAGGCGCGTGATTTAAGAGTTTATTCTTAGAATATAAGCTATAGGAATTAAACTACTATTAACTTTTTTCTAAAAACTTATGTTTTTCAGTGATTTACGAAAAACCGCTTCAAAACATACATTTTTTTCATGAATAATTAAAATTTTTGATGTTTAATAACTTAAAAAGTATTGACTTAATTTAATAACTTTATATAAAAATTTTGCTTATAATTTGTTCTTTTATAGATTTTTGCAGTTATTTTTTATAAAATAATTTTCACCCTTCTGGGCGGTATCCACCCTCAAGGTAAAGGCGCAAGGTGGTGTGTTGAGATACACAGCATCTCAGTAAACATCTTTTTAAGACAAACTCTTTAATAATTAAATGCCCGTGGTAAAAACAAATATGTTTGTTTTTAATAAATACGATTAACCTAGATTACCACATCGATACATGCTAGTATTTGATACAAGGTCAAGTTGCAATAATAATCAATGTATGTTTGTTAGCAGTCAGCAGTTTTGAATCACTCTCACTTTTGCTTACCAAAACATAAAACAAAACAATCGACCTTTATTTATACTTTCACGGGGAACAGATAAATCAATTAGTAGTTGAGATTCCAGCGAGTAACATCACATTAAGCAAATAATATACCACCAGCTACTTACCGTTAAATACTCCACGTATAAATAAATGTATTAACTGTGAGAGTTATTTACTACATCAACCCTTATGGTCGGGGGTAACCAACCCCTCATTATCTAAGGTGGCTCAGAAGCCAGTAGCCACCATAGTGGTACCATGTCACCTTTGTTTCTTGAGGTATCCTCTAACCACTGACCAATTTTCGTGAAAATCGATGAAGGTTCACCGAAATTGAAGGTAATCGTTGATTTTTACCTTCAGTGACTGCACTATACAAAATAAATTGCAAGTTACTGATCTAAATGAGCGTAATTTGGGAGCTTATAAATTATTAAATGATATGTAGTCGCCAAATAATTAATTTAATACATTTTAAGTACAACTTCCTCTTAAGCCGGGAAGATAGGGTGGTTTTCTTGCGAAGGGGTTGTAACTCAATAATCGAAATGCACGTGATTTAATAGTTTATTCTTAGAGTATATAAGCTATAGGAATTATATCCGCAATATGATATATTTTAACTTTTCCCAGCATTTTTGTCTTAAGTTAAATCAATTAAAGGGTTGTTTGGGGGTGAAGGGGATGAGCTCAAAAATCGAAACTATATAATTTCAAGAGCTCATAAATAGCTCGTAATTCTTCCGCAAAAACCGATTCAATATTCCTATTTTTAAGTAGTGGGGGGGGGTGACACAGCCCCCCCACTAAAGTATTAACTTCCTGCTCAGTGGAACGAGCTCAAAATTTTTAGTTTGCGGAATATGAAAGCTGATAAATAGCTCATAAATCAAGGCTATTTGTTTTTTGATTTTTGCAAGTGGGGGGGGGGGGCAGCTCAACACGGGTGATCTAAACGTGTTTTTTGACGATTTGTTTATGAAGAAATAATTTTCACTGGCACTTTATGGGATGTTATTGTCCTTTTCATGATCATTTTTCAATGCGTAACAAATGATAGGAAAAAGGGTAAGTCCGTGATAATACACATTTATGACATTTATTCTAACATGACATTTTAGTTAAATCTGACAGTTGTCACATTTTATTTTTAATTTAAAATGGTATTTTCTTTGATTTGTATAGTCTTATAAATTATACAGATTATATTTGTAATATTATCTAATTAAAAAAAAAAAATTTTATTATGGCGCCATCTATCGACAACTAGAATAACTAGAATAAATGTTATAAAAATGTCACCGACGAAATATAATCACCGACGTGCCTTTTTTTCTGTCACATACAATTTAATGCGTTAGAAAGAAATTGAAAAACTGTGACGCACTGAAAGATGATCATGAGAAAAAGAATAGCACTTGACTAATGTGAGCTCCACACTCTCGCCTAAGTCGATCGAGGTTCAACAAGTACGAGAGTGTAGACGGCCACCTTGTACAACTTTGCCTCATTTCGTTCTACTTCCATTTTCTGTCGGTCTGGCGCGTCCGAGTCAAAGGGATCTTTGCCGGTATCGCACCGCTCTTTGTCGGTATGGCACTTCCTCGCGAAGTAGAACGAGTGTGTAGAGAGATACTTCGGACTTCGGTCAACTTTGGTGAAGTAACTTCGCCGAGAGTGTGGAGCCCGCTTTAAGCGAGTAATACGAGTAAACGATAATAACGTAATCGCGATGCCAGAATGTGTTTAGTTGTATCGAATAACGTCAAGTAAGGTTTTTTAAAGATGCATGTCATTACTGTGGCAGCAAAAATCATTCGGTATTTTTATAAGCTAAAATGCAAAGACCGTCTTAAGGCCTTGTCTGTTAGAGGGTTAATACTGTATAATATACGTAAAAATAATCAAAAATAACTCATATCGTCCTATTAGACGTAAAACTCACTAACTACACTTTTCAGAAAGTGGAGAAAAATCGATTTAAAGGTACAAATTGTTTTTTTAAATTCACCTGACTTAAATATTGGAATTATTTTAAGGCAATTTTAAAGAATAAATAAAAACAAATATTTTAAGCCATGTTTCGTCACAGGAACTATGATATAATCAATATTAGATCAATTTTTGTACTTGATGAGTTTTTTCATGAACACAATTGTTGGATATTGAGAAGTTAATGAATTTGTCTCCATAAACTATCATGACTGAAGTTATGATTTAAAATTAAAGAAATAAGTAACAAAAAATGCATTATATTACAAAATGTTAAACCTAAAACAGAGTAGCTAACCTCTAACGGAACTAAAGCTGAGAATCTGGTAATGGTAATGAATGATAATGAATAAAATGTTAATAAACAATTAAATGAGTTTCTACAAAAGAGTTCCCTCTAGGTATCAAAAACAGAAGTAAATTATTGTTGAAATATCAACATCCATTTTTATTGTTACTAATTATTTATTGCTTGAAAGATCACTAAGTACCGATCCGGCACACCAGATTGTAAGGAAAAATTCACAAAGTTCAATAATAAGTTTTAATGAGTTTTACTTTGAAACCAAAATTCAAAAGAATGAATTCCAGATTGTAAGGAAAAATTCACTAAGTGTAATAATAAGTTTTAATGAATTTTACCCTGAAACCGAAATTCACAATAATGCACTTAGTGAATTGTACCATAAATTATCTCAGCAATTAGAAGAGTTAGAGCCTCAGGTGACTTCTCCAGGGCTGGGCAGTACCGTATTGAGTTCAAATCGATGGAAATGTCAAAATCTCAAAAAAGTGCACTTATTGAGTTTTACCTCTAATAGGACAATATGTTGTTATTCGATTTACATTTGTTTCCGAGATACGGGGTGTTAAAATTTTTATTACAAACTGACGATTTAATTATTTCTCTAAAACCGATTGAGGTGTGCAAATGAAATTTGGTGGGTTTTAAGACGTAGTTATTGCGCATGTTTTGACACACAATTAAGAATTTTATATTCACCATTGGCGCGCGTACGTGTAATAGTCTGAAATTGTTTAAAGATAAAAATGGTACGCCACTGAAATATTTTAAATTAAAAATCTTTCTTGAATTCCTCGTTCAATTTGTGACAAAAAATCTATCTTCCCTTTTGTTCATCCGACGTTTAGTTTTCATGCAAAAAATAAAACATAACGCTTACAAAGTTTTCGACGAAGTTTCTAATATGAATATGTAAAAACTTATTTCGAATACTTTGTAAGCGTTCAGATATTTTATTTTTTGTATGAAAACGAAGCGTCGTATGAAGATATATGGTTTGTCAGAAATTGAACAGGGAATTCAAAAATAATTTTGAATTTGAAATATATCAGTGGCGTACTATTTTTTTTCTTTAAAAAATTTCAGTCCCTTATCCGTATGCGCGCCAATGGTGAATATAAAATTCTTAATTGTGTGTCAAAATATGTGCAATAACTATGTCTTAAAATCCACCAAATTTAATTTGCACACCTCAACCGGTTTTAGAGCAATACATAAATCGTCAGTTTGTAAGAAAAATTTTAACACCCCATATCTCGGAAACAAATGAAAATCGAATAACAACATATGAGTTATTTTTTATTACTTTTACGTATATTATACAGCCTTAAAGTTTGGCGCGTTCCTCCCCACTCACCCTGTATATTACTTATATCTACCTTTTTTGGTCTTGATAATTCCTAACAACATCTAATAATTTAAAAGCCTCGTAAATGGGTGCCCGAAAAGCATCCCCTAACGTAAGGTCAGCTTTCCACGGCAATACTGCAACCCTCAGCACTATCTGTTGAACGTAACAAAAGGGCTGTTGAACTTCTTCTGTGTTGTTGAAGTCCGCGGTCCATACTTGGGGAGCTTTCCCAGGGAATGAAACATTTACCAGGGGTAGCCTGAAATAAAAAGAAATTATAAACAGGTGATATTTAAAAGAACTATTGAAATAAGGCAAATACTTTTTGGAACTTGCCAATGTCCTAACTTTGTTATCTCCATTCAGCTTATATTTATTTAAATTATCGATAGTTTTTCAGGATTGAAAATGAACCCATATAATATAGAGGGTGGCCAGACGTAAACGAAACAGAGCCAGTATCAGGAACTACAACATTTAAAAAAAAACCGCAACAGTATTGGTACGCCACTGGCAGCAAAATAACTACTTTCATAGAACCTACCGAGTAACTTTTCCCAGCAAATTTCCAAGAAAGCCCGTGTATCTTCTTCAGCCTGTTTGCATCCACTCCTGGACAAAGGCCTCCCCATAAGCACTCCACTTTTCTCTGTTTTGTGCTATTTGATGCCAGTTTCTTCTTACTTTGGCTTTGATGTCGTCTGGTCATCGTTTTTGTGGCCTTCCTCTACTACGACCACAGAATAAATAACCATACAGAAGCGAAACTCCTGCCGAAAACGGTAACATAATTTTCATGCTCATGCGTCACGTAACTGGTGCAACCTCACTTTTGCGACTGACGTGACAGATGTTTATAGTTAAATTTTATATTTATACCTATATGTTTTATTTTATATTTTATTTATATTTTATAGTTAAATTTTATATTTCATATTTAATTAATAACTACTTGTCAAAAATATTACCTAATTTGGAATGGTCTATTCCTTAGAACATCAAGTTCTATTCTGTAACTGGGGCACAAGGTCAAATATTTCGGTCCCAACAAAATCAATGGAAACAACAGTCAGATTCGTTTCTGTGTGGTTATTTATTATGTGCTACGACTGTGTTCGCGTGGTCTCTAATGTACAATGTTTCTCGTCCACCTGTCGTTGTTTTGCCGTGCCACGTGTCCTACCCAGTTCCATTTCATTTACGCAATTCTCCCAATTACATCTTCCACCTTCGTCCTTCTTCGCACTTTCTCATTTCGTACATGTTCCCTTAGAGATACTCCTAACATAGCTCGTTCGATCGTCCTCTCTGTCGTTCACAATCTATTAGCTGTAAGTGTCATGGTCTCCATTCCATAAGTCATAACTGGTAGAATACAACTCTTGAATACCATTTTCTTTCGATTTATTGGTATCTTTTTGTTTTTTAACACATCACTGAGTCTTCCTACAGCTGCCCAAGTCATTCGGATTCTTCTAGTTATCTCTGCCGTTTGATTCTGTTTGCCTAGTTTGATCGTGTGACCTAGGTATATATACTCTTCGACACTTTCGATTTCACTTCCATCTAAGTCAATTGTGACATTTTGATTTGCCATCACTTTTGTTTTATTTAAATTCATCTTTTAACCGATTTTCTCAGATTCTCGTTTAAGTTTTTGAGCACGCAGATCAGTCCCTCTGTATTGTTGTTTATAAGCAACAATACAGAAGCCCGTATATACTGCATTCAAAAGATGATTTTAACCATCGAAAACTTGTACCGGATATCCCGGTAGCAAACAGTCAAAAAGTATGGTTTTACCTACTTACAGAAATTTCGGCGTTGTCCCCGCTAACCCCTTGGGCTTGGCTAGGCATTGCACTTATAATTTTAATTTTAAGTAGTCAGTGTCGAATTGTAAGTCATCGTAGCTGGACGCTTCTTGTTTAGAGTTTCAACTCTCGCGTATTTTGTATAGTTATTTGTGTGTCTAGTTTATAGTGTAACGGCTACAAATTTCGCAAACGCTTATTATCAAGTTTATTAATACGAAAGAAAACATCCTTGGTTCATGTGAAAATTAGTGACATTTAAACTGTAACAGTGCTCTTGTGTGATGTGTCGCGGATTAGTGTAAATTAAAAATTAAATCGGCGGTTTAAATATAAGAACTTTACGCTAAAACTTTAATCAGATCTTAATTTAGTTATAGTAACAAAGTTAGTCATTACATTACATATTTGTTAATGCTTGTGTTCTTTATTTACCACGTCAGTGGGTGGGGCTTCGAATTATAATTTATTACATTGCTTCTTACGCTTTAAATGGTAGTAAGATCGCCATCCTAATTTGTTGTTCATCTTCCTGCATTTTTGTTGAACAAATCGTTCATTTATTTCTATTAAGGTCAATTTTTAATTAAAGGAGGACACATTTTTCCGCTACATATTTTCGATTATTTTACTTAAGGCCCCTAAGCCAGGGTAAGAATCATCCCAACATTTTTTAGTGACAATGTGTTACAAATTTACCTAACCCTACGGCCAGACGAACGACAATTACAGTGCTGTAAGAGAAGTAAAATGAGGCTCGAAAATGGGTACTAGAGTGAGTATATTTTTAGAGCGCTGTTTGGCCATCCGCTATGCTCACTGTAGAACCCATTTTTCAAGCTTCATTTTACTGCTCTTAAAGCGCTGTAATTGTCGCTCGTCTGGCCGTGTAGGGTAATACACGAAGTTATATTTTATGAAATGAATATATTTTAAACTGCTCGTCAAAAGTTAGGGATATAGAAAATTATGCTGATTTTCATAGTTGATTTTTTCGCGAACAGACGGATTCCGCAATTTTTTTATTATTTTAGATTTTTCTTTAGTATTTACATAGTTGTGCAAAGGTTTACTCAAACTTATTTTTTGTACTTATACCGGCTGGAACAAAAGAAACGTTTTTCTTATGTTAAATTTGAGACACCCTGTAGGGAGAACGAGGTACAAATGATGAGAATCGTATTGTAGTCTTATGTTTTGTGAACATGTTGTTGTTTGAATGTCCCTGATATCTTTAGAAACAAAAAAAAATAAACGGTTTTGTAATTTAACATGTGTTTTAACCGAAACAAAAGTTTGAGACACCTTGTCGGGAGGAAAAGACACAAAGGTGAGTATACCTCGATATTATGTTGTAATCTCTCATATTTTCTGAAAATTTTATTTTTTTAATTTCTCTGATAACTTTAATAACAAAGAAACTAGACGGTATTACTCTTTAATATGTGTTTCTATGTTTAACATGTGTGACGCATGTCGTCAGTTAAAACACATATTAAAGAGTAATACTGTCTAGCTTCTTTGTTATTAAAGATATCAGAAAAATTAAAAAACAAAATATTCACAACATATGAGCCTACAACATAACATCGAGGTATACTGTATACTAGTCTTTGAGCCTTTTCCTCCCTACAAGGTGTCTCAAACTTTTGTTTCGGTTAAAACGCATGTTAAATTACAAAACCGTCTATATTTTTTGTTTCTAAAGATATCAGGAACATTCAAAAAAACAAAATGTTCACAAAACATAAGACTACAATATAATTTCGATGTATACTAACATTTGTACCTCGTCCTCCCTACAGGGTGTCACAAACATAACATAAGAAAAACATTTCTTTTCAAACAAAATTAGCGAAATCCGTTTATCTATTCACGAAAAAATCAACTATGAAAATTGAACATAATTTTCTCTATCCCTAACTTTTGACGAGCAGTTTATTTTCTGATTGTGCTGGGTAAATTCAGACTATCATGATATCATGAAGGATTTCTCTCCAATCAAACACACTAATAAAGTGAGAGCAGCTTTAATGAAGAGGTACGATCATTAGAAGTAAGACAAGACTTAAATATGTATTATGTTTGTATGGGATTAAACCACAATTGGACAATTGATTTTAATGAAAATTACATTTTTAACGTGTTAACTATGCTAAGGTCTATAATATACAGTACATAATTCACTACCTGGTGCTGTATATTTTAACATGTTGCATTTTTTGTACTCCCAATTATGACGTTAGAAATTTAAAAATTCGGCTTAAACACCATGTTTAAAAAAAATGTAAGGAAAATAATACTTTTTCCACCTACCTCTACCGAAAGTATACTTTTCCGGACCTGATTGTAGGGAGCAAAGTTGTACTTTTCCTCCCTAGGGAGGAAAATATTTTTCCTCCCTAGGGAGGAAAAATAAAAGTGACGTCATGGTATTTCATTCATGAAATATAACTTATTGACGCCCTGTACAATATCTATTTTCTATTACGTAAGTATCTATAGATTTTAACGATTATTTAAAAACACTCTGTATTTTGCCGAATGGTAAAAAACATTAAATTGTTATTCTGATTAAACAATGTTTACATTAGTAATTTGACTTATATTTGACAGTTGACAGTTATAATGTACCTACTTGTTGGTTTTAGTTCTAATAAATTTTGTTGGTTAGTTACATAAATATATTAAGTAAAAATAAAAAAATGACTTGTTATTTGAGGAAGGTGGAAAAACCATATGTATAACATGGGAGTAAAGTGCCTTTTCCTCCCTTGAATGATTACTGCCCTCCGCTACGCGTCGGGCAGTAAACTTCATTCTCGGGAGGAAAAGTAGCACTTTCCTCCCTTGTTATACAAATAGCTATTTCCACCTACCTCTACCGAAAGTATACTTTTCCGGACCTGATTGTAGGGAGCAAAGTTGTACTTTTCCTCCCTAGGGAGGAAAATATTTTTCCTCCCTAGGGAGGAAAACTAAAAGTGACGTCATGGTATTTCATTCATGAAATATAACTTATTGACGCCCTGTATAATATCTATTTTCTATTACGAAGTATCTATACATTTTAACGTTTATTTATAAAACATCCTGTATTTTGCAGAATGATAAAAAACAGTAAATTGTTATTTTGATTTAACAATGTTTACATTAATAATTTGACAGTTGACAGTTATATTGTACCTACTTGTTGTTTTAGTTCTAATAAATTTTGTTGGTTAGTTACGTAAAAATGAAAAAATGACTTGTTATTTGAGGAAGGTGGAAAACCCATATGTATAACATGGGAGTAAAGTGCCTTTTCCTCCCTTGAAGGATTACTGCCCTCCGCTACGCGTCGGGCAGTAAACTTCATTCTCGGGAGGAAAAGTTACACTTTCCTCCCTTGTTATACAAATAGCTATTATGTATACCATTTACCATATTGGTACTACGTTGTTTACTTCGTTCTTTCCGTACTCGTATTCATTAATAGCCCGATCAGGGAACGCAAACTTTTACGAAAACCTCCAAAAAAATAAAGGAAGGATGAAAATTTGGGAATAGGTAGTTGAAATTGTCTATTATTATAATATAAGAAAAAGTTTACAATTCTACATCCCCTCCATTTTACAAAAATTGGAAAATACGGGGTGAAAAATTTTTTCTCGGAGGTGAAAAAATATACGTTCAAAATAAGTCCGGAATTGGATAAAATGACTAATTCTAAGTAACTTTTGTTCTATAGAGTTTTTTTTACCAAGTCAATAGTTTTCGAGTTATTTGCGAGTGAATTTGTTCATTTTTAACCAAAAGAAAAAAAATTTTTTTGGACGATTTTTCGGAGATAACTCCAAAAATAAGTATTTTAGCGAAAAAAATATTCTTAGTAAAAATATAGCTTATAAAAAATTGAAAAAAATGGTGTATGCGTGAGGTCTGCAGACCCAGTAGAAGCAGAGTTGCAGCTAATGAAATGTGGGTTCTTCTTCGTCAAATTTCAAATCGAATATTTCAATGTGAAATAACCAAAAAACGGAGCACTTTTCGGGGAAAAATCATTTTTGTTTTTTTAAAAAAACTTCTAACATTAAAAGTAAGTGAGTTACGCCTAAAATATTGTTGGTCCCTTTTATTTTTTGGTAAAAAAATGGCGAAAATCACCCCTTAATTAGCTTCTCAAATAAAATTAATCGTTACCGCTTTACAAGTTACTTTAATTATGTATTGTTTATATTATCTATAAGTTTCAATGGTTCAAAGTGCTCAGTTTTGAAAAAATTGGGTTTAAAATAAAACATTTTATTTTATTTTGAAAAAAATCGTAATTGTTTGTGGAATTAACTTAAAAACAATTAGGAATACCAAAAATCTCAAAGAGTAATAAAATGTACCTTTTGCTTTTCTGAATATTTTTGATTTTTTGTTTTCTTCTTAGACAAAAATTGGTTATGCTATTGCTGTTCAAAATTTGCCTACACTCGTGATTAGTTACTCGTTGAAGCCATTTTAACTACAGCTTTTTCAAAACGAAATACTTTGAACCGATGAAACTTACAGATCATATAAATAATACATAGACAAATTAACTTGTGAAGTGGTAATGTTAAAATGTATATGTGATGCTAATTAGGGGGTGATTTTCGCGATTTTTTTTACAAAAAAATAAAAGGGACCAACAATATTTTGAGCGTAATTCACTTACTTTTAATATTACAAGTTTTTTTAAAAAACAAAAATAAACCTTTTTTTAAATGCTTATTAGAACTATTTCAAATGATTTGGAGAGACGAACAAATACCTACAGACTGGGAGATTGGTCTGATTGTACCTATACATAAAAAGGGTGACAACAAGAATTGCAACAACTATAGAGGAATAACTCTGTTAAGTACAGTGATGAAAATTTATGAGCTAATAGTAGAGAGTAGACTGAGAAAAATAATAGAACCAACTTTAGAAGAATCGCAAAGTGGTTTTAGACCTGGTAGATGTACACAAGATCACATTTTTACGTTAAACAATATAATAAATAAAAGATTATCTAGGAAGAAAAAAACGTACCTCAGTTTCCTTGATATGGAAAAAGCATTCGATAAAGTACCTAGATCAAAAGTATGGAAAAGTCTGAAGAACATAAACATACCACAGAAACTTATACGGGTAACTAAATCAATATACAGAGACACTAGAGACCGTGTGATAAGTAAAAATATGATATCTGACCAGTTCAGAACAACTGAAGGTGTAAGACAAGGGGGAAGCTTGAGTCCGTTACTATTTATTACTTTTATGGACGAAATAATAAAAGAAACAAAAACAAAAGTCAGACCATTACACATAGGGTATACACATAGGGTATGGTCTACTTATTCCCAAATTTTGGTGCAGTATCTCAATCACGAAGGTCGCAAAAACCCCTTATATTTTTTATATTCACCCCTGCCCTACCCCTTTGTCGGCCACGCAGCGTTCTACCCCTGGAGCTTTTACTTAGTTACGTCATGACCTACTTTCCCAAATTTTGGTGCACTATCTCGATCATGAGCGTCACGAAAAAAATAATAAAAACCGCGACTTTGACCCCTTATAACTACCCTCGTCCCCTACTCTGGTTTCCGGCTCTAGGGATTTTACTTAGCTATGTCATGGTCTACTTATTCCCAAAATTTTGGTGCACTATCTAAATCACGAACGTCGCAAAAAACCTTATATTTTTTATATTCACCCCTACCCCCACCCCTTTGTCGGCCACGCAGCAAGTGAACTGCTGTTCATACTTTCACCATGTGAACAAGTCAAATCCACAACTCAGATGTTACCTGGGGCAGATTAGCAAAATATTTTAAACATCCACGCTTAATGTAGCATTTTAAACCAATGTTTCCTTGACGGACTACTTTTACTGGGCTTTGACCCACATATTTTTGTTAAATAATATCTTGGTGGTTAGCATGTACATTGCACGTAAGCACTGATGATGACTGGTAAACCAGTTGAAAGCTAGTTATGTGATTTTGATGTAGCCCTTTTGAGAGATTTTAAATATACATTTTATAAAAGATAAAAAAATAGTATGAAAATAATTAAAACATAAATTTGAATAATTTTTGCAATGTTATGTATATAACCTCAATCTTATTTTTACAATTGACAATTATGTAAATTTTATATTTTTGTGGCGTCATTCAGTCGCGCGGCTTGGGCAATAAATGGCGCTGTTTTTGGGCTTAGCAACACTCTACCTACGTACACTGTTGGCTACTAACGTCTTGTCGGGTAGTTTTGTCGGGACGAGTGTAGAACTGACCCAGACAAGAATGGTCGGGGAGTTTTGTCGTTTGTATCAGGTCGGGACATGTGTAGGCCGTTTCAGTTGCAGTGTAAGACTAGTCCCTATTCAATATGCCTACTTTTTATGGCAGTCCACGACGAATTTCAAACTTTCACAATGTTTCAGTAAGGTTTCTATATTCGCTTTTTTATAAAGGCAAATAAAATTTTAATTTTTAGGCTTCTTATAGATTATAATAAAATGTATTAACCTACCCACATCATGATAAGAGAATTTAATTCGGTCTACTGACGAAAAAAAGTTGCCCCTCTCTGTTTTTCATTATACAATACCTAAACTTTTTATATTGTTTCAAAACCCATTGATAATAATTATTGGTGACTAAAAAATGTATTTAAACCGGTAATTCTCGTAAGATTACATTTAGTCCAGGCTGTATGCTCGCCCCGTTAGGTAAATTATTCTGATTCGTTTTTTTTGCACAAACTTCTCAAAAAGAGGTTCTTATAACAAATCCAGTGTGCCAGGCGGTATCGTGGTCGGAAAAATTTTTCACTTCGCGCAATTTTTTTTAGATTCTTTGGGTTATTAGGGGCAAAAAAGGTCTCTTGCAATTTTTCTCTAAAATTGATTGTTGTGGACTATTCTAGCATTTATAAAATACTGAAATGAGAAACTTAAAACCCAACTATTATAGTCTCATGAAGGTGCAGTCACTGAGGGTGGATATGAGCTATTACCTCCGATTTCGTTAAACCTCCATCGATTTTCATGAAAATTGGTGAGTGGTTAGAGGATATCTCAAGGAACAAAGGTGACATGGTGCCTTTTACCCTGGGGGGGGGGGTGACTTATTAAAAATAACCCCATAATTCGATAGAGGGTCAAATTCTAAGCAAATTTTGTCATATCAAGTTATTAAAATAAATCACAACTTTTTGAGTTATTAAAGATCAAAGATTTTAATTTTTCGTGAGAAAAATGCATGTTTTAAACGATTTTTCATAAATAACTCAAAAACTATAAGTTTTTACAAAAAAGGTATTATTACCAAAACTGAAGATAATAAAAAATGAAATAAACTCCTTACAAAAACCCTTTAGTGTTAACTAAAAGTGAGTTATAGGTAATTCACTGTATACTGTTTTCGGCGAGTGCCCAAATCTAAGTATTCTAGCTTAAATAACGGGAAAATGATGCATTTTATAACATTAAACTTATTAAACATTTGTTAAAGTACTTAGTTCATCTTTTAAAAAATTTTCCAAAAAATGTTATTGTTTTTTTTATAACTCCGTCAATTTTTACGATATCAAGTGCGCCCAAAAACCATTTGAAAGTTAATTCCAAGTGCTATGAAACCACGTTGAATTTAATCTTTTAAACCGCTTAGTTTTTTAAAAATATAATGTTAAATGGCCCCGGTTACATGGTTCTCGCAACAATATTTAAGCTTTAAACGTTTCATCTCGGTTATTTTGTACCCTACTACAGAAATAGTAAAAAGGGTAAAATATTTGGTACAGAAAAAACTAAAATTTGGTTATACAGGTCCAGCGAGCTTTAAAGGGATCATAGCCAATACATGTATTTCGGCTTTAGGCGGTTGGCGAACAAAAGATTTTCAAATAATTATTATATTATACAAGTCCAATACTTCAGTCGTCTGCTGGAATCTGAACTAAGCTACGCAAATGCAAAAGCCCGCGTACATTTACCATCATTTCAGTCTGTTTTAAATCAGCCGAACGAGTCTACACGTGGGCTAAATTACGATATAGTGATATTTTATTCATTGCGATTTTTGTCTGTAATTGAATCAGTCATTGCGAAAACAATACATGTTACAATGTGTAATTTTTTTAGGAAACGTAAAAATATTTTCATTAATAGTTGGATATTCCGAGATAAAACTATATTTTATATAAGTACTAGCTGACCCGGTGAACTTCGTTGCACCTTAGTGTGTCATAATTAGATAATCTGTCATAATTGTGATTCTAGATCAGTTCTTGAACGCAATTGCTAGAAATCAATTACTCAAAATCAACTGCTCGAAAATGAATTGCTAGACATGAAAATTGATCGAAATTCAATTTGCTCGAATAAAAAAGAAAATTATATGTCCAAATATTTTTTCACAATAATGCAAAATTTGTAGGTATGGTCGAATGGAATTCGATAGTTTTAAGGCATTCCAGAAGCCGCTACAGATAAAATGTTTTAACAACTCATTAATCATTCAGAATTAGTCGACGGTTATTAAAAGTAAAAATAATTAAGACGATAACTGGACGATAACGATTTAATGAGTGAAATTTAAATTTTGTTCTACTTTAATGACAAAAAAGCAAACTCATTAGCAGAACCCAATTAAAAATTATTTTGCACATCATATTTGAAACAGTATTTTGTTGAAAAATCTCATTTTTTCTGGCAAAAAATATATTAATTTGTCTGGACTAAATTACAGTTCTGTTTATCTTAAAAGGGATATGTTACTATCAACATTCACACAGTGTTGCCAAACTGGATTTTGTTATTTTGAGTGTAAATTTTCCCAGCGATCTCCGAGGGTACAATACATAAAAAAGATACATAATATGACAAATTATATGATATTCCACGTATACAGTACATAAATCGTTCAGCTGGACATAGGGAACATACAATATATAGATTTAGATAAATACATAAATACATACATTGTATTATATTGAGATAATTGAGGCAACTGAGATTTCTCGATGACAATATGGTTGTTAGCATTAAGGGGCATTAACCTCAAAATTGACAAATCATTTCGACTGACACAAATAAACGTCAAAATATGAGAATGTAGTAGGTAGCTAAATATTTTTGGCCCAAGAGAATGGAAAAACTGTTAGTTTTTAAAGTAAAATAAATTTTATTATTTTAATTCATACCTTAACCTTTAACTACACGCGATGGCGTATTTTTGTACGCCACATATAAGAATTCTAGTATTTAAAAATTTAATTTTTGTCTTTATTTATTTATCTAACCTATCACTGGAATGTGCTTTACACTGAATTTAGTTTCGTTATAATCGGCGTTCTAGGAAGATCGTAATTTACAGTTTATTATTTGTTGTTTCCGGTGGTGGATAATAGGTCTTAGGACCACATATAAAATTATTATTTATGACCACACCGTTGAAACTTTTTGTACTTGTTATTTGGGCGGAGTCGGACAAATTTGGAGCTTAGCGCATCATGGCAGTGGGGCGTTTGTCTATCAAGCGGTCACGAAGTTGTCGATTTTATGCAAGAAAAAAATGTATAACCACATTGGTCATTTTATTTTAATCAATGGTTTTTATCATATGAACAGCGAAAACAATTTTTTCGGACAAAAATATTGGGGCATATGACGCGTCGGACACGCTAAATATGTCAAATTTATGAAAATAATAAATTTATTACCACATCGATAATTTTAACGGTATCTATCATAAAACCTTTTTACAATAATGTGGTAACCTTGTCGGACAATTTTCACGGAGCATATGCGCAGTCGGATGCGCCGAAGATGTCAATTTCCTGGAATTATTTTATTTATTACCACAGACGTCATTTTTATTTTGTACTGTTTTTTTACATGTGTAATGCATATTGGATCACTTGTCGGACAAAAATAATGGGGCGTTTTGGTACAATTTAAAAAAAAAAGTAAATTTTATACATACAGGGTGTTTGGTAAAGAATGGGCCATAGCTTAACCTCAGGTTCCTGAGGTTAAAATAGACCGATTTAAGCTAACTTACCTTAGTACAAAGTTTATAATAATCGAGATACAGGGTGTCAAAGTTAAACTTTTTTTTTATTTATTATTAAATATTTCCTGACAGGTATGAGATAACAAAATGAAATTTGGTATGTGGGGGTTTTTTGGGTCGAGAAAACTAAATTCCCTACCAAAAATTATGTATTGCCCAGAGGGCGCCACATACGCCTTTCAGCACTCATTTATTACGTTCAATTTTTTATCCCTCACTCTGTATAATTTTGACATTAAAATTTTTATTCTCCTATTAGTTTTACTTAAAAAAGGTATACTTCTTTCACCTACCTAAACTCAACCGTTTTCGAGATAAACGCATTTTAAATCTGCGATACACCATCATTGTTAGCATATCATTGTAGTTACACCCGAAAAATAACTTAAAACCATAAAATTATCCAAAAATGTATCGCAAATTTCTTCAAATGGAATTTGAGATGCAATGACATAAATTTGAGAACTGGCACAATTATTATGGTTTTAAGTAATTTTTCGGGTGTAGCTACAATGATATTATGCTAAAAATGATGGTGTACCGCAGATTTAAAATGCGTTTATCTCGAAAACGGTTGAGTTTAGGGAGATGAAAGAAGTATACCTTTGAGGGATAAAAAGTGAGGGATAAAAAGAATTGAACGTAATAAATGAGTGCTGAAAGGCGTATGTGGCGCACTCTGGGCAATACATAATTTTTGGTAGGGAATTTAGTTTTCTCGACCCAAAAAACCCCCACATACCAAATTTCACGTTGTTATCTCATACCTCTCAGGAAATATTTAATAATAAATAAAAAAAAGTTTTGACACCCCATATCTCGGTTATTAGAAACTTTGTACTAAGGTAAGTTAGCTTAAATCGGTCTGTTTTAACCTCAGGAACCTGAGGTTAAGCTATGGCCCGTTCTTTACCAAACACCCTGTATATAAATTAAATGTATGAAGTTGAACGTATTGTTTCTCGATTCCACGTTAAGATAAATGGTCGCCTTTCTATCATTATCTCTCAAATGATCTAGTGTCCATCGAATGTACACTAAAGTTTTTTTTCTATTCGAAATAGAATAAGAAATTATTGGAATGGCCGTTAAATGAACTCGGATTGCTGTATTAAATTTAGTGTCGCAACCACTACAACTACATAAACCATTTCGGCGATAATGGTCAAATGGATTATACATTTGAAACTAGATACCTTCTAATCATTATAACCGATTTTGATAACTAAATATGAGTTTGAAACGTATTGAGAAGTAGTGTCTGATGCATCCAAGGTCAAGTATGATAACTAAAGGTATTATAGGATCTATTGAGCTTGAAAAACCGTTTTTCCCATAGGAAATAGATTTGATCACATTTATGAAGGTTATAACTTAAAAATTCGAATTTTCCCAGATATGAGGTATATACTGTTAGAGGCGTCTAGAGTCCTCCTCAGTTATTGGGGCAATTCGTAGGTTGAAATTTTGAGTAATTGTAGAGAAACCAAAATTTTTAAAGTTTAGTTTTCAAACCACTTAGGCACTATTTGAAAGCTTAACTCAACGCTGTCTCTCCCTGAACCTAAGATATGTATATACCCCCAAAAAATATGCCGTTTTGTACCTACCAAGTCCTATAGCTGGCTTAAGGGTGGTCGAAAGTCACAAGCTACACCGGTTCTGAATTGGCCCTGACCCCCTCTTAAAACATAGAAAAAAAATTCAGATCGGTGTAACTTTTCTACATACACACATACAAAAGATTTTTCCCCTTTTAAATAGAAATTGAATAAAATTTCTGAGATCGGTAACTTTTGAATGGTATAACCAATTTTCAAAATTAAGCATGCGTTGGAAAATGATGGTTAATGATCAGTACTATAAGAAGCCGTAAAGGTCGGACTTAAATTTTCTAAATTTTTGGGAGCTTTGGGGACGAGAACGAAAAACAGACCCTAAATGGGAAGGGCCGTAAAATCCACACCCTTATACCAAAATGGATGGTTGACATATGGATGGGCGAGTCTTTTCCTATACTTTAAGATTGGATTTGGCCCAATTTTTGCAATTCAGTCACATTTAGAAAATCGAAAATTTCTTTTATATATAGTGTCGCATGTACGGGAACAGCCGTTCTCTGGGATATAAAAAATAATAAGCAACAAGGAGGCCAAAGCGAATATAAACAATATTTCTCGGTTAGCTCTACATAGATCAAACTGAAAATTTGTAGAAATACTCCTTATAATATAAGGGCGTAACGTAGAGAACTTTCCAAAATTTTAGAAAAATTTTCCGAAATTTTCCCTCTTATTGGAAATTTTTTTTAAATTCGAAAAAGAAAACTACAGAACGATGTTTGTCATTGTTCGAAGAGTATGTGCACAAATTTTCAGATAACAATTTTTCATAAATTTTCCCTATTGTCGGAAATTTTTTTTGGAAAATTTTGGGTACAACTCTACGTCATGCCCTTTTAAGTGTTGTACTTAGTGTGTGTACCAATTTTCAGCTAAATCGATTCAAAAGTAACCGAGAAAAACTGTTTTAAAAAATTATTTCACTATACCTCCTCGTCGATAGCCTAAAATAATTAAGTTTTCTGTTCGTTCGCCCCAACATTTTTGTCAGACAATTACATTTTTTGTTCAAGAAGAATATAATTACTTGTAACTTACTACTTTTATCGGAAAAATGGTTGTAAAGATAAGGGGTGCACGAACCCAGCATACTTTTCAAAGTATAGTTTATTAATAAAAATTCAATTTTTTGTCCGACTTTGGATTTGCCCCAATATTTTTGTCGGACACTTAGATTTTTTGATTTAGAATATAACTACTTATACCCTGATACTTGTGTCGGAATTTTTTTTTTAATTCGAGAAAAAAACTACAGAACGATGTTTGTCGTTGTTCAAGGAGTATGTACACAAATTATCAAATAACAATTTTTCTAAAATTTTCCCTCCTGTCGGAAAATTTTTTAGGAAAATTTTGGGTACAGCTCTACGTCATACCCTTTTAAATATTTTACTTAGTGTATGTACCAATTTTCATTCAAAAATAACCGAGAAAAACTGTTTTAAAATTTTTTTAACAATACCTCCTCGTCGATAACCTAAAAGAATTA
Source organism: Diabrotica virgifera virgifera (assembly GCF_917563875.1). Lineage (NCBI taxonomy): Eukaryota > Metazoa > Arthropoda > Insecta > Coleoptera > Chrysomelidae > Diabrotica > Diabrotica virgifera. The sequence goes on from NC_065450.1 coordinate 109,445,135, forward strand.
AGTTTTCTGTTCGTTTGCCCCAATATTTTGTCAGACAATTACATTTTTTGTTTAAGAATATAATTACTTGTAACTTACTACTTTTGTCGGAAAAATGGTTTTAAAGATAAGGGGTGCACGAACCCAGCATAATTTCAAAGTATAGTTTATTAATAAAAATTAAATTTTTTGTCCGACTTTGGATTTGCCCCAATATTTTTGTCGGACACTTAGATTTTTTGATTTAGAATATAACTACTTAACACCTGATACTTGTGTCGGATTTTTTTTAAATTCGAGAAAAAAACTACAGAACGATGTTTGTCGTTGTTCAAGGAGTATGTACACAAATTATCAGATCACAATTTTTCTAAAATTTTCCCTCTTGTCGGAAAATTTTTTAAGAAAATTTTGGGTACAGCTCTACGTTATACCCTTTTAAATGTATTACTTAGTGTGTGTACCTATTTTCAGCTAAATCGATTCAAAAATAACCGAGAAAAACTGTTCTAAAATTTTTTTGATAATACCTCCTAGTCGATAGCCTAAAAGAATTAAGTTTTCTGTTCGTTTGCCCCAACATTTTTGTCAGACAATTACATTTTTCGTTTAAGAATATAATTACTTTTAACTTACTACTTTTGTCGGAAAAATGGTTTTAAAGATAAGGGATGCAAGAACCCAGCATAGTTTAAAAGTATAGTTTACCAATAAAAATTAAATTTTTTGTCCGACTGTCGATTTGCCCCAATATTTTTGTCCGACACTTTTATTTTTTTATTAAGAATATAATTATAACCTACTAATTTTGTCGGAAAAATGGTAATAAATAAAAAAATTTCAGGAAATTGACATCTTCGGCGCATCCGACTGCGCATATGCCCCGTGAAAATTGTCCGACAAGGTTACCACATTATTATAAAAAGGTTTTATGATAGATACCATTAAAATTATCGATGTGGTAATAAATTTATTATTTTCATAAATTTGACATATTTAGCGTGTCCGACGCGTCATATGCCCCAATATTTTTGTCCGACAAAATTGTTTTCGCTGTTTATATGATAAAAACCATTGATTAAAATAAAATGACCAATGTGGTTATAAATTTTTTTCTTGCATAAAATTGACAACTTCGTGACCGCTTGATAGACAAACGCCCCACTGCCATGATGCGCTAAGCTCCAAATTTGTCCGACTCCACCCAAATAACAAGTACAAAAAGTTTCAACGGTGTGGTCATAAATATTAATTTTATATGTGGGCCTAAGACCTATAACATACGCCACAATTATAGTAATACAATTAGTAATATAAGTACATATTTCAAATGTTTTTTAGTCATTATGGCACAAAATATATTTTTCTTTATAAACAATACTTTTCTCAGGTAAAAAATACATATTTCAAAAAAATTTTTATTGGCAATTTTATTTATCATGGAATCAGATTCCAGTTATATATCCCAATTTGCTTACTGAGAAGGAACTCCAAGTATTCGCTGACGCCGAGTAAGGTTTATAACAAACAAATAAGTGTAATTTTTCAAAAAAAAATAAACAAATCCGCTGTTTTTAAGTGTATTTTTGTATTTTCTTGTGGCGTATAAAGTACGCCACGCGTGTAGTTGTTATATTTTGATGCGCGGGTAGTTAAAGCTTAAAATTCTAAATGTTAATTAATTATGACAATAACAAAAAATATTATCAATCATTTAATACATGCAATAGTGTACATGATATTTTTCATTAGTTCATCTAATAAACTGGATGGTTTGCCCAGGCGAAAGCAAGATTTTTTGAAAATTGCGTAAAATTAAAAAATTCATATTTTATCCAATTTGAGTCCAAAAGTTAATCTGTTGCACTTTTCTTTTATGAAATTTCCCGTTCGTTCTACTTCTGCGCTCAGAATTTTTCTACAGCTTACAGTTCGCTATTTCGGAAACGGACTGCGCTAGAGAAGAAAAAATAGCAGCGTTTTGTTCAGAATTCAGCAGGGAGTCTACCTGCCAAATTTCATAAAAATCGGTCAATTCGTTTCGGAGGAGTATGGCAACAAAGATGTAAAATATTTAAATGGCTATTAAAAAATAACGGTTGAAGATAAAAAAGTGAAAATTTAGGATTGTATGTATCTTTTGCTTCTCCATCATACAAAATTAAGAAAAAACGGTTTGTCAAAAAATTAAAAAAATATATCAGGGGGGCAAGCCCCCTTATGACGCACGGGCATGAAATCAGAGTTATGCCTATTCCCAGTCCTGTAGAATACACGTGTAAAATTTCATAAAAATCTGTTGAGCCGTTCTCGAGTTATAAATGGTGTAACTAACATAACTCGACTTTCTTTTATATATGTATATAGATGTAAAATATTTAAATGAAATATTTAAAAAAATAACGGTTGAAGATAAAAAAGTGAAAATTTAGGATTGTATGTATCTTTTGCTTCTCCATCATACAAAATTAAGAAAAAACGGTTTGTCAAAAAATTAAAAAAATATATCAGGGGGGCAAGCCCCCTTATGACGCACGGGCATGAAATCAGAGTTATGCCTATTCCCAGTCCTGTAGAATACACGTGTAAAATTTCATAAAAATCTGTTGAGCCGTTCTCGAGTTATAAATGGTGTAACTAACATAACTCGACTTTCTTTTATATATGTATATAGATGTAAAATATTTAAATGAAATATTTAAAAAAATAACGGTTGAAGATAAAAAAGTGAAAATTTAGGATTGTATGTATCTTTTGCTTCTCCATCATACAAAATTAAGAAAAAACGGTTTGTCAAAAAATTAAAAAAATATATCAGGGGGGCAAGCCCCCTTATGACGCACGGGCATGAAATCAGAGTTATGCCTATTCCCAGTCCTGTAGAATACACGTGTAAAATTTCATAAAAATCTGTTGAGCCGTTCTCGAGTTATAAATGGTGTAACTAACATAACTCGACTTTCTTTTATATATGTATATAGATGTAAAATATTTAAATGAAATATTTAAAAAAATAACGGTTGAAGATAAAAAAGTGAAAATTTAGGATTGTATGTATCTTTTGCTTCTCCATCATACAAAATTAAGAAAAAACGGTTTGTCAAAAAATTAAAAAAATATATCAGGGGGGCAAGCCCCCTTATGACGCACGGGCATGAAATCAGAGTTATGCCTATTCCCAGTCCTGTAGAATACACGTGTAAAATTTCATAAAAATCTGTTGAGCCGTTCTCGAGTTATAAATGGTGTAACTAACATAACTCGACTTTCTTTTATATATGTATATAGATGTAAAATATTTAAATGAAATATTTAAAAAAATAACGGTTGAAGATAAAAAAGTGAAAATTTAGGATTGTATGTATCTTTTGCTTCTCCATCATACAAAATTAAGAAAAAACGGTTTGTCAAAAAATTAAAAAAATATATCAGGGGGGCAAGCCCCCTTATGACGCACGGGCATGAAATCAGAGTTATGCCTATTCCCAGTCCTGTAGAATACACGTGTAAAATTTCATAAAAATCTGTTGAGCCGTTCTCGAGTTATAAATGGTGTAACTAACATAACTCGACTTTCTTTTATATATGTATATAGATGTAAAATATTTAAATGAAATATTTAAAAAAATAACGGTTGAAGATAAAAAAGTGAAAATTTAGGATTGTATGTATCTTTTGCTTCTCCATCATACAAAATTAAGAAAAAACGGTTTGTCAAAAAATTAAAAAAATATATCAGGGGGGCAAGCCCCCTTATGACGCACGGGCATGAAATCAGAGTTATGCCTATTCCCAGTCCTGTAGAATACACGTGTAAAATTTCATAAAAATCTGTTGAGCCGTTCTCGAGTTATAAATGGTGTAACTAACATAACTCGACTTTCTTTTATATATGTATATAGATGTAAAATATTTAAATGAAATATTTAAAAAAATAACGGTTGAAGATAAAAAAGTGAAAATTTAGGATTGTATGTATCTTTTGCTTCTCCATCATACAAAATTAAGAAAAAACGGTTTGTCAAAAAATTAAAAAAATATATCAGGGGGGCAAGCCCCCTTATGACGCACGGGCATGAAATCAGAGTTATGCCTATTCCCAGTCCTGTAGAATACACGTGTAAAATTTCATAAAAATCTGTTGAGCCGTTCTCGAGTTATAAATGGTGTAACTAACATAACTCGACTTTCTTTTATATATGTATATAGATGTAAAATATTTAAATGAAATATTTAAAAAAATAACGGTTGAAGATAAAAAAGTGAAAATTTAGGATTGTATGTATCTTTTGCTTCTCCATCATACAAAATTAAGAAAAAACGGTTTGTCAAAAAATTAAAAAAATATATCAGGGGGGCAAGCCCCCTTATGACGCACGGGCATGAAATCAGAGTTATGCCTATTCCCAGTCCTGTAGAATACACGTGTAAAATTTCATAAAAATCTGTTGAGCCGTTCTCGAGTTATAAATGGTGTAACTAACATAACTCGACTTTCTTTTATATATGTATATAGATGTAAAATATTTAAATGAAATATTTAAAAAAATAACGGTTGAAGATAAAAAAGTGAAAATTTAGGATTGTATGTATCTTTTGCTTCTCCATCATACAAAATTAAGAAAAAACGGTTTGTCAAAAAATTAAAAAAATATATCAGGGGGGCAAGCCCCCTTATGACGCACGGGCATGAAATCAGAGTTATGCCTATTCCCAGTCCTGTAGAATACACGTGTAAAATTTCATAAAAATCTGTTGAGCCGTTCTCGAGTTATAAATGGTGTAACTAACATAACTCGACTTTCTTTTATATATGTATATAGATGTAAAATATTTAAATGAAATATTTAAAAAAATAACGGTTGAAGATAAAAAAGTGAAAATTTAGGATTGTATGTATCTTTTGCTTCTACATCATACAAAATTAAGAAAAAACGGTTTGTCAAAAAATTAAAAAAATATATCAGGGGGGCAAGCCCCCTTATGACGCACGGGCATGAAATCAGAGTTATGCCTATTCCCAGTCCTGTAGAATACACGTGTAAAATTTCATAAAAATCTGTTGAGCCGTTCTCGAGTTATAAATGGTGTAACTAACATAACTCGACTTTCTTTTATATATGTATATAGATGTAAAATATTTAAATGAAATATTTAAAAAAATAACGGTTGAAGATAAAAAAGTGAAAATTTAGGATTGTATGTATCTTTTGCTTCTCCATCATACAAAATTAGGAAAAAACGGTTTGTCAAAAAATTAAAAAAATATATCAGGGGGGCAAGCCCCCTTATGACGCACGGGCATGAAATCAGAGTTATGCCTATTCCCAGTCCTGTAGAATACACGTGTAAAATCTCATAAAAATCTGTTGAGCCGTTCTCGAGTTATAAATGGTGTAACTAACATAACTCGACTTTCTTTTATATATGTATATAGATGTAAAATATTTAAATGAAATATTTAAAAAAATAACGGTTGAAGATAAAAAAGTGAAAATTTAGGATTGTATGTATCTTTTGCTTCTCCATCATACAAAATTAAGAAAAAACGGTTTGTCAAAAAATTAAAAAAATATATCAGGGGGGCAAGCCCCCTTATGACGCACGGGCATGAAATCAGAGTTATGCCTATTCCCAGTCCTGTAGAATACACGTGTAAAATTTCATAAAAATCTGTTGAGCCGTTCTCGAGTTATAAATGGTGTAACTAACATAACTCGATTTTCTTTTATATATGTATATAGATGTAAAATATTTAAATGAAATATTTAAAAAAATAACGGTTGAAGATAAAAAAGTGAAAATTTAGGATTGTATGTATCTTTTGCTTCTCCATCATACAAAATTAAGAAAAAACGGTTTGTCAAAAAATTAAAAAAATATATCAGGGGGGCAAGCCCCCTTATGACGCACGGGCATGAAATCAGAGTTATGCCTATTCCCAGTCCTGTAGAATACACGTGTAAAATCTCATAAAAATCTGTTGAGCCGTTCTCGAGTTATAAATGGTGTAACTAACATAACTCGACTTTCTTTTATATATGTATATAGATGTAAAATATTTAAATGAAATATTTAAAAAAATAACGGTTGAAGATAAAAAAGTGAAAATTTAGGATTGTATGTATCTTTTGCTTCTCCATCATACAAAATTAAGAAAAAACGGTTTGTCAAAAAATTAAAAAAATATATCAGGGGGGCAAGCCCCCTTATGACGCACGGGCATGAAATCAGAGTTATGCCTATTCCCAGTCCTGTAGAATACACGTGTAAAATTTCATAAAAATCTGTTGAGCCGTTCTCGAGTTATAAATGGTGTAACTAACATAACTCGACTTTCTTTTATATATGTATATAGATGTAAAATATTTAAATGAAATATTTAAAAAAATAACGGTTGAAGATAAAAAAGTGAAAATTTAGGATTGTATGTATCTTTTGCTTCTCCATCATACAAAATTAAGAAAAAACGGTTTGTCAAAAAATTAAAAAAATATATCAGGGGGGCAAGCCCCCTTATGACGCACGGGCATGAAATCAGAGTTATGCCTATTCCCAGTCCTGTAGAATACACGTGTAAAATTTCATAAAAATCTGTTGAGCCGTTCTCGAGTTATAAATGGTGTAACTAACATAACTCGACTTTCTTTTATATATGTATATAGATGTAAAATATTTAAATGAAATATTTAAAAAAATAACGGTTGAAGATAAAAAAGTGAAAATTTAGGATTGTATGTATCTTTTGCTTCTCCATCATACAAAATTAAGAAAAAACGGTTTGTCAAAAAATTAAAAAAATATATCAGGGGGGCAAGCCCCCTTATGACGCACGGGCATGAAATCAGAGTTATGCCTATTCCCAGTCCTGTAGAATACACGTGTAAAATTTCATAAAAATCTGTTGAGCCGTTCTCGAGTTATAAATGGTGTAACTAACATAACTCGACTTTCTTTTATATATGTATATAGATGTAAAATATTTAAATGAAATATTTAAAAAAATAACGGTTGAAGATAAAAAAGTGAAAATTTAGGATTGTATGTATCTTTTGCTTCTCCATCATACAAAATTAAGAAAAAACGGTTTGTCAAAAAATTAAAAAAATATATCAGGGGGGCAAGCCCCCTTATGACGCACGGGCATGAAATCAGAGTTATGCCTATTCCCAGTCCTGTAGAATACACGTGTAAAATTTCATAAAAATCTGTTGAGCCGTTCTCGAGTTATAAATGGTGTAACTAACATAACTCGACTTTCTTTTATATATGTATATAGATGTAAAATATTTAAATGAAATATTTAAAAAAATAACGGTTGAAGATAAAAAAGTGAAAATTTAGGATTGTATGTATCTTTTGCTTCTCCATCATACAAAATTAAGAAAAAACGGTTTGTCAAAAAATTAAAAAAATATATCAGGGGGGCAAGCCCCCTTATGACGCACGGGCATGAAATCAGAGTTATGCCTATTCCCAGTCCTGTAGAATACACGTGTAAAATTTCATAAAAATCTGTTGAGCCGTTCTCGAGTTATAAATGGTGTAACTAACATAACTCGACTTTCTTTTATATATGTATATAGATGTAAAATATTTAAATGAAATATTTAAAAAAATAACGGTTGAAGATAAAAAAGTGAAAATTTAGGATTGTATGTATCTTTTGCTTCTCCATCATACAAAATTAAGAAAAAACGGTTTGTCAAAAAATTAAAAAAATATATCAGGGGGGCAAGCCCCCTTATGACGCACGGGCATGAAATCAGAGTTATGCCTATTCCCAGTCCTGTAGAATACACGTGTAAAATTTCATAAAAATCTGTTGAGCCGTTCTCGAGTTATAAATGGTGTAACTAACATAACTCGACTTTCTTTTATATATGTATATAGATGTAAAATATTTAAATGAAATATTTAAAAAAATAACGGTTGAAGATAAAAAAGTGAAAATTTAGGATTGTATGTATCTTTTGCTTCTCCATCATACAAAATTAAGAAAAAACGGTTTGTCAAAAAATTAAAAAAATATATCAGGGGGGCAAGCCCCCTTATGACGCACGGGCATGAAATCAGAGTTATGCCTATTCCCAGTCCTGTAGAATACACGTGTAAAATTTCATAAAAATCTGTTGAGCCGTTCTCGAGTTATAAATGGTGTAACTAACATAACTCGACTTTCTTTTATATATGTATATAGATGTAAAATATTTAAATGAAATATTTAAAAAAATAACGGTTGAAGATAAAAAAGTGAAAATTTAGGATTGTATGTATCTTTTGCTTCTCCATCATACAAAATTAAGAAAAAACGGTTTGTCAAAAAATTAAAAAAATATATCAGGGGGGCAAGCCCCCTTATGACGCACGGGCATGAAATCAGAGTTATGCCTATTCCCAGTCCTGTAGAATACACGTGTAAAATTTCATAAAAATCTGTTGAGCCGTTCTCGAGTTATAAATGGTGTAACTAACATAACTCGACTTTCTTTTATATATGTATATAGATGTAAAATATTTAAATGAAATATTTAAAAAAATAACGGTTGAAGATAAAAAAGTGAAAATTTAGGATTGTATGTATCTTTTGCTTCTCCATCATACAAAATTAAGAAAAAACGGTTTGTCAAAAAATTAAAAAAATATATCAGGGGGGCAAGCCCCCTTATGACGCACGGGCATGAAATCAGAGTTATGCCTATTCCCAGTCCTGTAGAATACACGTGTAAAATTTCATAAAAATCTGTTGAGCCGTTCTCGAGTTATAAATGGTGTAACTAACATAACTCGACTTTCTTTTATATATGTATATAGATGTAAAATATTTAAATGAAATATTTAAAAAAATAACGGTTGAAGATAAAAAAGTGAAAATTTAGGATTGTATGTATCTTTTGCTTCTCCATCATACAAAATTAAGAAAAAACGGTTTGTCAAAAAATTAAAAAAATATATCAGGGGGGCAAGCCCCCTTATGACGCACGGGCATGAAATCAGAGTTATGCCTATTCCCAGTCCTGTAGAATACACGTGTAAAATTTCATAAAAATCTGTTGAGCCGTTCTCGAGTTATAAATGGTGTAACTAACATAACTCGACTTTCTTTTATATATGTATATAGATGTAAAATATTTAAATGAAATATTTAAAAAAATAACGGTTGAAGATAAAAAAGTGAAAATTTAGGATTGTATGTATCTTTTGCTTCTCCATCATACAAAATTAAGAAAAAACGGTTTGTCAAAAAATTAAAAAAATATATCAGGGGGGCAAGCCCCCTTATGACGCACGGGCATGAAATCAGAGTTATGCCTATTCCCAGTCCTGTAGAATACACGTGTAAAATTTCATAAAAATCTGTTGAGCCGTTCTCGAGTTATAAATGGTGTAACTAACATAACTCGACTTTCTTTTATATATGTATATAGATGTAAAATATTTAAATGAAATATTTAAAAAAATAACGGTTGAAGATAAAAAAGTGAAAATTTAGGATTGTATGTATCTTTTGCTTCTCCATCATACAAAATTAAGAAAAAACGGTTTGTCAAAAAATTAAAAAAATATATCAGGGGGGCAAGCCCCCTTATGACGCACGGGCATGAAATCAGAGTTATGCCTATTCCCAGTCCTGTAGAATACACGTGTAAAATTTCATAAAAATCTGTTGAGCCGTTCTCGAGTTATAAATGGTGTAACTAACATAACTCGACTTTCTTTTATATATGTATATAGATGTAAAATATTTAAATGAAATATTTAAAAAAATAACGGTTGAAGATAAAAAAGTGAAAATTTAGGATTGTATGTATCTTTTGCTTCTCCATCATACAAAATTAAGAAAAAACGGTTTGTCAAAAAATTAAAAAAATATATCAGGGGGGCAAGCCCCCTTATGACGCACGGGCATGAAATCAGAGTTATGCCTATTCCCAGTCCTGTAGAATACACGTGTAAAATTTCATAAAAATCTGTTGAGCCGTTCTCGAGTTATAAATGGTGTAACTAACATAACTCGACTTTCTTTTATATATGTATATAGATGTAAAATATTTAAATGAAATATTTAAAAAAATAACGGTTGAAGATAAAAAAGTGAAAATTTAGGATTGTATGTATCTTTTGCTTCTCCATCATACAAAATTAAGAAAAAACGGTTTGTCAAAAAATTAAAAAAATATATCAGGGGGGCAAGCCCCCTTATGACGCACGGGCATGAAATCAGAGTTATGCCTATTCCCAGTCCTGTAGAATACACGTGTAAAATTTCATAAAAATCTGTTGAGCCGTTCTCGAGTTATAAATGGTGTAACTAACATAACTCGACTTTCTTTTATATATGTATATAGATGTAAAATATTTAAATGAAATATTTAAAAAAATAACGGTTGAAGATAAAAAAGTGAAAATTTAGGATTGTATGTATCTTTTGCTTCTACATCATACAAAATTAAGAAAAAACGGTTTGTCAAAAAATTAAAAAAATATATCAGGGGGGCAAGCCCCCTTATGACGCACGGGCATGAAATCAGAGTTATGCCTATTCCCAGTCCTGTAGAATACACGTGTAAAATTTCATAAAAATCTGTTGAGCCGTTCTCGAGTTATAAATGGTGTAACTAACATAACTCGACTTTCTTTTATATATGTATATAGATGTAAAATATTTAAATGAAATATTTAAAAAAATAACGGTTGAAGATAAAAAAGTGAAAATTTAGGATTGTATGTATCTTTTGCTTCTCCATCATACAAAATTAGGAAAAAACGGTTTGTCAAAAAATTAAAAAAATATATCAGGGGGGCAAGCCCCCTTATGACGCACGGGCATGAAATCAGAGTTATGCCTATTCCCAGTCCTGTAGAATACACGTGTAAAATCTCATAAAAATCTGTTGAGCCGTTCTCGAGTTATAAATGGTGTAACTAACATAACTCGACTTTCTTTTATATATGTATATAGATGTAAAATATTTAAATGAAATATTTAAAAAAATAACGGTTGAAGATAAAAAAGTGAAAATTTAGGATTGTATGTATCTTTTGCTTCTCCATCATACAAAATTAAGAAAAAACGGTTTGTCAAAAAATTAAAAAAATATATCAGGGGGGCAAGCCCCCTTATGACGCACGGGCATGAAATCAGAGTTATGCCTATTCCCAGTCCTGTAGAATACACGTGTAAAATTTCATAAAAATCTGTTGAGCCGTTCTCGAGTTATAAATGGTGTAACTAACATAACTCGATTTTCTTTTATATATGTATATAGATGTAAAATATTTAAATGAAATATTTAAAAAAATAACGGTTGAAGATAAAAAAGTGAAAATTTAGGATTGTATGTATCTTTTGCTTCTCCATCATACAAAATTAAGAAAAAACGGTTTGTCAAAAAATTAAAAAAATATATCAGGGGGGCAAGCCCCCTTATGACGCACGGGCATGAAATCAGAGTTATGCCTATTCCCAGTCCTGTAGAATACACGTGTAAAATCTCATAAAAATCTGTTGAGCCGTTCTCGAGTTATAAATGGTGTAACTAACATAACTCGACTTTCTTTTATATATGTATATAGATGTAAAATATTTAAATGAAATATTTAAAAAAATAACGGTTGAAGATAAAAAAGTGAAAATTTAGGATTGTATGTATCTTTTGCTTCTCCATCATACAAAATTAAGAAAAAACGGTTTGTCAAAAAATTAAAAAAATATATCAGGGGGGCAAGCCCCCTTATGACGCACGGGCATGAAATCAGAGTTATGCCTATTCCCAGTCCTGTAGAATACACGTGTAAAATTTCATAAAAATCTGTTGAGCCGTTCTCGAGTTATAAATGGTGTAACTAACATAACTCGACTTTCTTTTATATATGTATATAGATGTAAAATATTTAAATGAAATATTTAAAAAAATAACGGTTGAAGATAAAAAAGTGAAAATTTAGGATTGTATGTATCTTTTGCTTCTCCATCATACAAAATTAAGAAAAAACGGTTTGTCAAAAAATTAAAAAAATATATCAGGGGGGCAAGCCCCCTTATGACGCACGGGCATGAAATCAGAGTTATGCCTATTCCCAGTCCTGTAGAATACACGTGTAAAATTTCATAAAAATCTGTTGAGCCGTTCTCGAGTTATAAATGGTGTAACTAACATAACTCGACTTTCTTTTATATATGTATATAGATGTAAAATATTTAAATGAAATATTTAAAAAAATAACGGTTGAAGATAAAAAAGTGAAAATTTAGGATTGTATGTATCTTTTGCTTCTCCATCATACAAAATTAAGAAAAAACGGTTTGTCAAAAAATTAAAAAAATATATCAGGGGGGCAAGCCCCCTTATGACGCACGGGCATGAAATCAGAGTTATGCCTATTCCCAGTCCTGTAGAATACACGTGTAAAATTTCATAAAAATCTGTTGAGCCGTTCTCGAGTTATAAATGGTGTAACTAACATAACTCGACTTTCTTTTATATATGTATATAGATGTAAAATATTTAAATGAAATATTTAAAAAAATAACGGTTGAAGATAAAAAAGTGAAAATTTAGGATTGTATGTATCTTTTGCTTCTCCATCATACAAAATTAAGAAAAAACGGTTTGTCAAAAAATTAAAAAAATATATCAGGGGGGCAAGCCCCCTTATGACGCACGGGCATGAAATCAGAGTTATGCCTATTCCCAGTCCTGTAGAATACACGTGTAAAATTTCATAAAAATCTGTTGAGCCGTTCTCGAGTTATAAATGGTGTAACTAACATAACTCGACTTTCTTTTATATATGTATATAGATGTAAAATATTTAAATGAAATATTTAAAAAAATAACGGTTGAAGATAAAAAAGTGAAAATTTAGGATTGTATGTATCTTTTGCTTCTCCATCATACAAAATTAAGAAAAAACGGTTTGTCAAAAAATTAAAAAAATATATCAGGGGGGCAAGCCCCCTTATGACGCACGGGCATGAAATCAGAGTTATGCCTATTCCCAGTCCTGTAGAATACACGTGTAAAATTTCATAAAAATCTGTTGAGCCGTTCTCGAGTTATAAATGGTGTAACTAACATAACTCGACTTTCTTTTATATATGTATATAGATGTAAAATATTTAAATGAAATATTTAAAAAAATAACGGTTGAAGATAAAAAAGTGAAAATTTAGGATTGTATGTATCTTTTGCTTCTCCATCATACAAAATTAAGAAAAAACGGTTTGTCAAAAAATTAAAAAAATATATCAGGGGGGCAAGCCCCCTTATGACGCACGGGCATGAAATCAGAGTTATGCCTATTCCCAGTCCTGTAGAATACACGTGTAAAATTTCATAAAAATCTGTTGAGCCGTTCTCGAGTTATAAATGGTGTAACTAACATAACTCGACTTTCTTTTATATATGTATATAGATGTAAAATATTTAAATGAAATATTTAAAAAAATAACGGTTGAAGATAAAAAAGTGAAAATTTAGGATTGTATGTATCTTTTGCTTCTCCATCATACAAAATTAAGAAAAAACGGTTTGTCAAAAAATTAAAAAAATATATCAGGGGGGCAAGCCCCCTTATGACGCACGGGCATGAAATCAGAGTTATGCCTATTCCCAGTCCTGTAGAATACACGTGTAAAATTTCATAAAAATCTGTTGAGCCGTTCTCGAGTTATAAATGGTGTAACTAACATAACTCGACTTTCTTTTATATATGTATATAGATGTAAAATATTTAAATGAAATATTTAAAAAAATAACGGTTGAAGATAAAAAAGTGAAAATTTAGGATTGTATGTATCTTTTGCTTCTCCATCATACAAAATTAAGAAAAAACGGTTTGTCAAAAAATTAAAAAAATATATCAGGGGGGCAAGCCCCCTTATGACGCACGGGCATGAAATCAGAGTTATGCCTATTCCCAGTCCTGTAGAATACACGTGTAAAATTTCATAAAAATCTGTTGAGCCGTTCTCGAGTTATAAATGGTGTAACTAACATAACTCGACTTTCTTTTATATATGTATATAGATGTAAAATATTTAAATGAAATATTTAAAAAAATAACGGTTGAAGATAAAAAAGTGAAAATTTAGGATTGTATGTATCTTTTGCTTCTCCATCATACAAAATTAAGAAAAAACGGTTTGTCAAAAAATTAAAAAAATATATCAGGGGGGCAAGCCCCCTTATGACGCACGGGCATGAAATCAGAGTTATGCCTATTCCCAGTCCTGTAGAATACACGTGTAAAATTTCATAAAAATCTGTTGAGCCGTTCTCGAGTTATAAATGGTGTAACTAACATAACTCGACTTTCTTTTATATATGTATATAGATGTAAAATATTTAAATGAAATATTTAAAAAAATAACGGTTGAAGATAAAAAAGTGAAAATTTAGGATTGTATGTATCTTTTGCTTCTCCATCATACAAAATTAAGAAAAAACGGTTTGTCAAAAAATTAAAAAAATATATCAGGGGGGCAAGCCCCCTTATGACGCACGGGCATGAAATCAGAGTTATGCCTATTCCCAGTCCTGTAGAATACACGTGTAAAATTTCATAAAAATCTGTTGAGCCGTTCTCGAGTTATAAATGGTGTAACTAACATAACTCGACTTTCTTTTATATATGTATATAGATGTAAAATATTTAAATGAAATATTTAAAAAAATAACGGTTGAAGATAAAAAAGTGAAAATTTAGGATTGTATGTATCTTTTGCTTCTCCATCATACAAAATTAAGAAAAAACGGTTTGTCAAAAAATTAAAAAAATATATCAGGGGGGCAAGCCCCCTTATGACGCACGGGCATGAAATCAGAGTTATGCCTATTCCCAGTCCTGTAGAATACACGTGTAAAATTTCATAAAAATCTGTTGAGCCGTTCTCGAGTTATAAATGGTGTAACTAACATAACTCGACTTTCTTTTATATATGTATATAGATGTAAAATATTTAAATGAAATATTTAAAAAAATAACGGTTGAAGATAAAAAAGTGAAAATTTAGGATTGTATGTATCTTTTGCTTCTCCATCATACAAAATTAAGAAAAAACGGTTTGTCAAAAAATTAAAAAAATATATCAGGGGGGCAAGCCCCCTTATGACGCACGGGCATGAAATCAGAGTTATGCCTATTCCCAGTCCTGTAGAATACACGTGTAAAATTTCATAAAAATCTGTTGAGCCGTTCTCGAGTTATAAATGGTGTAACTAACATAACTCGACTTTCTTTTATATATGTATATAGATGTAAAATATTTAAATGAAATATTTAAAAAAATAACGGTTGAAGATAAAAAAGTGAAAATTTAGGATTGTATGTATCTTTTGCTTCTCCATCATACAAAATTAAGAAAAAACGGTTTGTCAAAAAATTAAAAAAATATATCAGGGGGGCAAGCCCCCTTATGACGCACGGGCATGAAATCAGAGTTATGCCTATTCCCAGTCCTGTAGAATACACGTGTAAAATTTCATAAAAATCTGTTGAGCCGTTCTCGAGTTATAAATGGTGTAACTAACATAACTCGACTTTCTTTTATATATGTATATAGATGTAAAATATTTAAATGAAATATTTAAAAAAATAACGGTTGAAGATAAAAAAGTGAAAATTTAGGATTGTATGTATCTTTTGCTTCTACATCATACAAAATTAAGAAAAAACGGTTTGTCAAAAAATTAAAAAAATATATCAGGGGGGCAAGCCCCCTTATGACGCACGGGCATGAAATCAGAGTTATGCCTATTCCCAGTCCTGTAGAATACACGTGTAAAATTTCATAAAAATCTGTTGAGCCGTTCTCGAGTTATAAATGGTGTAACTAACATAACTCGACTTTCTTTTATATATGTATATAGATGTAAAATATTTAAATGAAATATTTAAAAAAATAACGGTTGAAGATAAAAAAGTGAAAATTTAGGATTGTATGTATCTTTTGCTTCTCCATCATACAAAATTAGGAAAAAACGGTTTGTCAAAAAATTAAAAAAATATATCAGGGGGGCAAGCCCCCTTATGACGCACGGGCATGAAATCAGAGTTATGCCTATTCCCAGTCCTGTAGAATACACGTGTAAAATCTCATAAAAATCTGTTGAGCCGTTCTCGAGTTATAAATGGTGTAACTAACATAACTCGACTTTCTTTTATATATGTATATAGATGTAAAATATTTAAATGAAATATTTAAAAAAATAACGGTTGAAGATAAAAAAGTGAAAATTTAGGATTGTATGTATCTTTTGCTTCTCCATCATACAAAATTAAGAAAAAACGGTTTGTCAAAAAATTAAAAAAATATATCAGGGGGGCAAGCCCCCTTATGACGCACGGGCATGAAATCAGAGTTATGCCTATTCCCAGTCCTGTAGAATACACGTGTAAAATTTCATAAAAATCTGTTGAGCCGTTCTCGAGTTATAAATGGTGTAACTAACATAACTCGATTTTCTTTTATATATGTATATAGATGTAAAATATTTAAATGAAATATTTAAAAAAATAACGGTTGAAGATAAAAAAGTGAAAATTTAGGATTGTATGTATCTTTTGCTTCTCCATCATACAAAATTAAGAAAAAACGGTTTGTCAAAAAATTAAAAAAATATATCAGGGGGGCAAGCCCCCTTATGACGCACGGGCATGAAATCAGAGTTATGCCTATTCCCAGTCCTGTAGAATACACGTGTAAAATCTCATAAAAATCTGTTGAGCCGTTCTCGAGTTATAAATGGTGTAACTAACATAACTCGACTTTCTTTTATATATGTATATAGATGTAAAATATTTAAATGAAATATTTAAAAAAATAACGGTTGAAGATAAAAAAGTGAAAATTTAGGATTGTATGTATCTTTTGCTTCTCCATCATACAAAATTAAGAAAAAACGGTTTGTCAAAAAATTAAAAAAATATATCAGGGGGGCAAGCCCCCTTATGACGCACGGGCATGAAATCAGAGTTATGCCTATTCCCAGTCCTGTAGAATACACGTGTAAAATTTCATAAAAATCTGTTGAGCCGTTCTCGAGTTATAAATGGTGTAACTAACATAACTCGACTTTCTTTTATATATGTATATAGATGTAAAATATTTAAATGAAATATTTAAAAAAATAACGGTTGAAGATAAAAAAGTGAAAATTTAGGATTGTATGTATCTTTTGCTTCTCCATCATACAAAATTAAGAAAAAACGGTTTGTCAAAAAATTAAAAAAATATATCAGGGGGGCAAGCCCCCTTATGACGCACGGGCATGAAATCAGAGTTATGCCTATTCCCAGTCCTGTAGAATACACGTGTAAAATTTCATAAAAATCTGTTGAGCCGTTCTCGAGTTATAAATGGTGTAACTAACATAACTCGACTTTCTTTTATATATGTATATAGATGTAAAATATTTAAATGAAATATTTAAAAAAATAACGGTTGAAGATAAAAAAGTGAAAATTTAGGATTGTATGTATCTTTTGCTTCTCCATCATACAAAATTAAGAAAAAACGGTTTGTCAAAAAATTAAAAAAATATATCAGGGGGGCAAGCCCCCTTATGACGCACGGGCATGAAATCAGAGTTATGCCTATTCCCAGTCCTGTAGAATACACGTGTAAAATTTCATAAAAATCTGTTGAGCCGTTCTCGAGTTATAAATGGTGTAACTAACATAACTCGACTTTCTTTTATATATGTATATAGATGTAAAATATTTAAATGAAATATTTAAAAAAATAACGGTTGAAGATAAAAAAGTGAAAATTTAGGATTGTATGTATCTTTTGCTTCTCCATCATACAAAATTAAGAAAAAACGGTTTGTCAAAAAATTAAAAAAATATATCAGGGGGGCAAGCCCCCTTATGACGCACGGGCATGAAATCAGAGTTATGCCTATTCCCAGTCCTGTAGAATACACGTGTAAAATTTCATAAAAATCTGTTGAGCCGTTCTCGAGTTATAAATGGTGTAACTAACATAACTCGACTTTCTTTTATATATGTATATAGATGTAAAATATTTAAATGAAATATTTAAAAAAATAACGGTTGAAGATAAAAAAGTGAAAATTTAGGATTGTATGTATCTTTTGCTTCTCCATCATACAAAATTAAGAAAAAACGGTTTGTCAAAAAATTAAAAAAATATATCAGGGGGGCAAGCCCCCTTATGACGCACGGGCATGAAATCAGAGTTATGCCTATTCCCAGTCCTGTAGAATACACGTGTAAAATTTCATAAAAATCTGTTGAGCCGTTCTCGAGTTATAAATGGTGTAACTAACATAACTCGACTTTCTTTTATATATGTATATAGATGTAAAATATTTAAATGAAATATTTAAAAAAATAACGGTTGAAGATAAAAAAGTGAAAATTTAGGATTGTATGTATCTTTTGCTTCTCCATCATACAAAATTAAGAAAAAACGGTTTGTCAAAAAATTAAAAAAATATATCAGGGGGGCAAGCCCCCTTATGACGCACGGGCATGAAATCAGAGTTATGCCTATTCCCAGTCCTGTAGAATACACGTGTAAAATTTCATAAAAATCTGTTGAGCCGTTCTCGAGTTATAAATGGTGTAACTAACATAACTCGACTTTCTTTTATATATGTATATAGATGTAAAATATTTAAATGAAATATTTAAAAAAATAACGGTTGAAGATAAAAAAGTGAAAATTTAGGATTGTATGTATCTTTTGCTTCTCCATCATACAAAATTAAGAAAAAACGGTTTGTCAAAAAATTAAAAAAATATATCAGGGGGGCAAGCCCCCTTATGACGCACGGGCATGAAATCAGAGTTATGCCTATTCCCAGTCCTGTAGAATACACGTGTAAAATTTCATAAAAATCTGTTGAGCCGTTCTCGAGTTATAAATGGTGTAACTAACATAACTCGACTTTCTTTTATATATATATATATATATATATATATATATATATATATATATATATATATATATATATATATATATATATCATAAAGGAGTACGACCGTCAATTCCAATATAACAAAGGAGCACTCGTAAGTGTAGGGTTTTATCGGTCAAGTGGGTGAAAAAAGAGACAAAGAATTCAGTTACTTCATCTATTTATTGAAGACGTTTCGTCTACTGCTCAGTAGACATCATCAGTTCATCTACAAAAAGAGTGGTATAAGAAACAACATCCAAAAGAGAGGTAAAAAAGCACTAGCGTTACCTTAAAAAGACATGTAGCAAAAGATAAGATGTACATAGTAAAAAAACCTTATCCATGAACCAACGTAATGTAAAAGTATATAACATTTAAGTGTATAGTTAATATTTAAAAAACTTTAGTACAGCCAAAGACAAGACCATGTGGTAACAGTCACATATAAAAAACAAGTGTAAAAAAGCCGGCTTGCTTTTTTAAAGTCAAGAATGAACCAAGAAAAAACCAGATTCACACTTCCAAAAACTTAGTAGTATTTAAGCATACTTCATTTTAACTTTAGGTAACATCATTAAATAAGTAGAATGCTAATATGCAACTTTGAAAATTTAAAGTTAAATAGTTACCAGCAGGTCATCCGAGCCCAACGGATACACAAAAGAAAATGGAGTTTGAATTATCAGGTGTAAACTGACATCTCGCCAAGAGGCAGGCAACCTTTAAAAGATTTATAACAAAGAGTGACTGACGACTGCAGTGCAGCGCGGTAAAATTTAAATTGATGTAATTAAAACAGTTATAAAAGTGTTTAAAAAGTGAAAGTAATATCAAGAAGTATTCAAGGGATGTACCTTATACCTCGTAGACAAGAATCACAGTTTATTTTAAACAAGTGAGGGCACTTCACACAATTATATGGAAAAGTGCCTACGTTAGTACTGGTAATCCAGTTAACTAACTAATATATTAGATAGTAGCTCAAAAAGCAAGAGCTGCGATATATGGGAGTTATACTGTTGTACTATCTAATATATTAGTTAGTTAACTGGATTACCAGTACTAACGTAGGCACTTTTCCATATAATTGTGTGAAGCTTGCTTTTTGAGCTGCGATATATGGGAGTTATACTGTTGTACTATCTAATATATTAGTTAGTTAACTGGATTACCAGTACTAACGTAGGCACTTTTCCATATAATTGTGTGAAGTGCCCTCACTTGTTTAAAATAAACTGTGATTCTTGTCTACGAGGTATAAGGTACATCCCTTGAATACTTCTTGATATTACTTTCACTTTTTAAACACTTTTATAACTGTTTTAATTGCATCAATTTAAATTTTACCGCGCTGCACTGCAGTTGTCAGTCACTCTTTGTTATAAATCTTTTAAAGGTTGCCTGCCTCTTGGCGAGATGTCAGTTTACACCTGATAATTCAAACTCCATTTTCTTTTGTGTATCCGTTGGGCTCGGATGACCTGCTGGTAACTATTTAACTTTAAATTTTCAAAGTTGCATATTAGCATTCTACTTATATAATGATGTTACCTAAAGTTAAAATGAAGTATGCTTAAATACTACTAAGTTTTTGGAAGTGTGAATCTGGTTTTTTCTTGGTTCATTCTTGACTTTAAAAAGCAAGCCGGCTTTTTTACACTTGTTTTTTATATGTGACTGTTACCACATGGTCTTGTCTTTGGCTGTACTAAAGTTTTTTAAATAATAACTATACACTTAAATGTTACATACTTTTACATTACGTTGGTTCATGGATAAGGTTTTTTTACTATGTACATCTTATCTTTTGCTACATGTCTTTTTAAGGTAACGCTAGTGCTTTTTTACCTCTCTTTTGGATGTTGTTTCTTATACCACTCTTTTTGTAGATGAACTGATGATGTCTACTGAGCAGTAGACGAAACGTCTTCAATAAATAGATGAAGTAGCTGAATTCTTTGTCTCTTTTTTCACCCACTTGACCGATAAAACCCTACACTTACGAGTGCTCCTTTGTTATATATATATATATATATATATATATATATATATATATATATATATATATATATATATAGATGTAAAATATTTAAATGGCTCTTAAAAAATAACGGTTGAAGATAAAAAAGTGAAAATTTAGGATTGTATGTATCTTTTGCTTGTCCATCATACAAAATTAAGAAAAAACGGTTTGTCAAAAAATTAAAAAAATATATCAGGGGGGCAAGCCCCCTTATGACGCACGGGCATGAAATCAGAGTTATGCCTATTCCCAGTCCTGTAGAATACACGTGTAAAATTTCATAAAAATCTGTTGAGCCGTTCTCGAGTTATAAATGGTGTAACTAACATAACTCGACTTTCTTTTATATATGTATATATATGTAAAATATTTAAATGAAATATTTAAAAAAATAACGGTTGAAGATAAAAAAGTGAAAATTTAGGATTGTATGTATCTTTTGCTTCTACATCATACAAAATTAAGAAAAAACGGTTTGTCAAAAAATTAAAATAATATATCAGGGGGGCAAGCCCCCTTATGACGTACGGGCATGAAATCAGAGTTATGCATATTCCCAGTCCGGTAGAATACACGTGTAAAATTTCATAAAAATCTGTTAAGCCGTTCTCGAGTTATAAATGGTGTAACTAACATAACTCGACTTTCTTTTATATATATATATATATATATATATATATATATATATATATATATATATATAAAGGAGTACGACCGTCAATTCCAATATAACAAAGGAGCACTCGTAAGTGTAGGGTTTTATCGGTCAAGTGGGTGAAAAAAGAGACAAAGAATTCAGTTACTTCATCTATTTATTGAAGACGTTTCGTCTACTGCTCAGTAGACATCATCAGTTCATCTACAAAAAGAGTGGTATAAGAAACAACATCCAAAAGAGAGGTAAAAAAGCACTAGCGTTACCTTAAAAAGACATGTAGCAAAAGATAAGATGTACATAGTAAAAAAACCTTATCCATGAACCAACGTAATGTAAAAGTATATAACATTTAAGTGTATAGTTAATATTTAAAAAACTTTAGTACAGCCAAAGACAAGACCATGTGGTAACAGTCACATATAAAAAACAAGTCGATGGCCTAACTGTAATAACCCGTATCTGAAAAAAGTGAATTTTACAGGAGAGACAAAATATGATTTTAAACAAAAAAATGACTGAACACAAGACTTTTTTCTTGACCTTAAAATGAATAATTTCATTTTTTAGTAAATAAAAGGTGAAAAAGTACATTTTGCAGTATTTTGAGTTTTTTTTCTGTAGATACGGGGTATTGTCAAAAATGTTGTAACATAAATTTTAGATACGGGATTTTAGTATTAATTTAACAGGTAGTAAAAACAAAACAAAAATTGGTACAAAACAAGTTTATTAGAAGTTACAATGTTACAAACATAAATGTAAAGTAAAACAGTAAAAAAATATGTAACTAAAACTTTAAAGGAAAATTAGGTTTAATAACTTTCTCAAAACAAGTAACTAAACTAAAAACTTTTAAGATGTCTACCTAAATCTTGTTATCTTTGGGTAAATTGTTGTAAAACATGTGACAGTCGGTAGGTAAAAGTACCTTAAGGTCTTGCAAATGAGTATATTTATCACTCTTTATACTTAGTCTTTGGTTGTGTAAGTTAGGGTACGACGACATTTCTAGACCTTTGGGATTGACAGTCCGTACTGGTAATGGCTTAAAATCGTCTTTGAAATTAGTTTTGAACAAAATTTGTTTTTTCTCTGGATCGTACATTAATACCCTGAGATCTGTGACGGTCGGATCGTTCTTCATCTTTCCAGGTCGAATACTTCTATACGCAAGTTCGCAGGATGCATAGTTTTTAAAAAATGTATGAGTAAGCATCTGCGCTTTAAACGGAGCTGGTTTTATCCGCGCTTCTTCAGTACATGTTATATAATCGTGTGGAAGAAAAATTTTACGATTTTTAAGTTTCATCTCTATTAGATGATGCACACTATCACACTCCATCTGGGTGTGCCCTTTCTCAAGATATTTCTGAATAATAATTTGGCCACTTTTTATAGAAAGATTTAGAAGCGCGTTGGAAAGTGTAGAGTTTCTGTTCTGGTAACAGCACCCATCAGACCAGAGAATAACAGGTAATTTTCGGTCATTACAGTTTTCTTCAATATGGTGTATAATGATGGAAGTAAAAGTAGATGCACACAGATCTCCTTCTGTTTCATCCCACCAATAATTAGAGGCTTCATGATTTTTTAAGTTATACATAGTGAAGTTGTGAACTGTTAGTTTCTTTTTATAATATATGGCACTTGCGTTTAAGACGGGGCAGCTTTTTACAGCTTGAAGGTCCATTGTAAAAGTGTAATTTTTGTGGTTGATGGCATCTTCTTTATCTTTGGCTTTCTCTTCCCTTGCTAGATTTTTTCTCTCTAGGTGTGATGCGTAAGCAAACTGGTCGATATTCTTAACTTCAAATGCGCTACAGGTATCACACCAGTCTTTTTTTGGCTGGTACAAACTTAGATTTAAGTCGCAAAATATTTGGTCAAAAATAGCATACGATAATTTTTCCAGACTGTTATTATCACAGTGCTTTAAATACTCTCTATATAATTGAGCTTTGGTCTGAAAAATTGTCTCTAAATATTTTTTCTTTGTGTCCTTGCGACAATAATGAGAGGCCATCTTAGGTAGCATGTTAAACCAATCAACCAGACAATTTCTTTTTCCTTTATTAAAATTATTTGATCTTCTTTGATCCGCACTTGTGTTTGAGTTTTCTTCTCTTATACAAATAAGCCCATACTCTGTCTTTTTGAACCAATCATGAACCATGTCTTCTTTTAAATCGAACGTATTCAAGAACATTTTCTTGCAGACTCTCTTTTTTTCATTAGTTTTGTTCCTTAAATAATAGTAATAGGTTCCACTTCTTCTTGATGGTTCTTCTCCCTTCGATGACCTTTTTGTTTTTGTGTATTCGATGTTACCTGTTATGTATGCCTTCTTTTCTTGCCAGTCCATTTTGCCCCAAAAGGTACGGAACATAAGATTCCTCTCTTCCTCCGAGAAGGACCCACAGAAATGCTTTTTAGACTTCGTACATGCTAAAGATACACACCTGTCTCTTATCTTTCTCTCTGGTCGCTTTATTCCGTAGGATATTTTACGATCCTTATTTCTTTGGAAACCAGCGTATTCCACTCCATGCATTCTTCTAGATTTTGTTGCCCTCCTGTTCCAGTTTTCCACATCTGCCTTCCTCTTTCTGCGTCTTACTCTAATTTCTTTATTTAGTTTATCTTCATCTGCGCTCCTCGCACTGTCTGTTTTCCCTTCATTATTAGCAGTTTTGTCTGAAAAATCGGGATCTTCTTCAAGGATATAATCGTCGTCGTTTTGATTGATATCTTCATCTGAGCTCCTCGCACTGTCTGTTTTCTCTTCATTATTAGCAGTTTTATCTGAAAAATCGGGATCTTCTTCAAGGATATAATCTTCGTCGTTTTGATTGATATCTTCATCTGAACTACTCGCACTGTCTGTTTTCTCTTCATTATTAGCAGTTTTGTCTGAAAAATCGGGATCTTCTTCAAGGATATAATCGTCGTCGTTTTGATTGGAATCTTCATCTGAGCTCCTCGCACAGTCTGTTTTCTCTTCATTATTAGCAGTTTTATCTGAAAAATCGGGATCTTCTTCAAGGATATAATCGTAGTTTTGATTGGATTCCTCAGAGGTGATGCTTGAACCGGGGTTAAGGTGCAAATTGCCTATTTCCAATAAATGAGTTTGCTTTAAATAAGTATCTAGATTAGTATTTTCTGTTACTTTATCTGTTTCTACAAGGTGCTCATGTGTGTCTTTACAGAGGACTTCATCTTGAAATATTTGCTGTTGAACGTTGCTCAGCAAAATGGAGATATTTTCAGTATCGTGCCAATCAGTAGTATCTCGAAAATCTCCTTCTATCGGTATTAGGGTCCCATCTGTGGCGCTGACTTTATAGACTTCACTGAACTCAGTGAATACAGCAGTTTCAGAAACTTGCTTGGTACTGCTAGAAGGCTGTTGATTATTATTTTCTTTTCGATTTAAAACCATAGACAAAATTCTGTGTGATCGAGTTGCCTGCATCTGAAAAAAAACCATAATTAAGATAACTTAATCTTATACAGATTGTAAAAGATATGAGCACAAATAAATACTTTAATGGATAATAAGGCAAGTCAAAACAAGAAAAAAATTTGATAAAACATAGGGGTAATAAATCTCTTATTTGTACTAATATACTCGGTTCGCTAAACTCAGACACAACTGGATAGTGATTTTAGTAAGTAATTTTGCCAATTTGGTAAAATTGGCAAAAACATAGTTACTTAATAGTTAATAATTACTAAATAGTTAGTAATTTTTCCAATTTCAGCAAAATTGGCCAAAAACAAAAAAAATACTTACTAAAATCACTAGCCAGTTGTGTCTGAGTTTAGCGAACCGACTATAATATCTATTACAACCTGTATACCTAACTGAGGTTTTTGTTTTTAAATTTTTCTCAGTGTAGACTAGATTCATATTAAAAACAGTACCTTTACACACAATATTAAACAAGCGAAATCTCTATTTCGCCTTTTCATTTCCGTTTTTTTAATAAACTAATATCAAAGAATTTAAATTTTGATGCCACGTAATGCACAATATTATAATAATAGCCCGTATCTACTAAAAATTAGTATGCAAATCTGTTCACAACAAGCAGTCAATATCCCGTATCGTAAGGTCTCACAATATTAGACTCTTTTATCAAGTTATAATATCCTAGGTTGATTAAAATTTATAAAAATACCAGTAGAAATATATTTTTAATAAAAATAGTGGTAAAACTTACCTTTGAAATATAATTAATTCACTGAACAGCTAAATAAACTCGCACACGTGTAGGTTGTAGAAGAATGCAATGTACAACTGACAGATACGGGATATTTTTATGCGCATGTCTTCTGACGAGCAATACGGGATATTAAATAAAAGCAATTTCCAAGGCTTTCTTATTTTTTGTATGATACAGGGTTCTGACACAACATGCTAGGCAACCCAACAAACCTAATGCAATGAAACTCTCAAAATCTCAAAATTGTCAGATACGGGGTATTGCAGTTAGGCCATCGAAGTGTAAAAAAGCCGGCTTGCTTTTTTAAAGTCAAGAATGAACCAAGAAAAAACCAGATTCACACTTCCAAAAACTTAGTAGTATTTAAGCATACTTCATTTTAACTTTAGGTAACATCATTAAATAAGTAGAATGCTAATATGCAACTTTGAAAATTTAAAGTTAAATAGTTACCAGCAGGTCATCCGAGCCCAACGGATACACAAAAGAAAATGGAGTTTGAATTATCAGGTGTAAACTGACATCTCGCCAAGAGGCAGGCAACCTTTAAAAGATTTATAACAAAGAGTGACTGACGACTGCAGTGCAGCGCGGTAAAATTTAAATTGATGTAATTAAAACAGTTATAAAAGTGTTTAAAAAGTGAAAGTAATATCAAGAAGTATTCAAGGGATGTACCTTATACCTCGTAGACAAGAATCACAGTTTATTTTAAACAAGTGAGGGCACTTCACACAATTATATGGAAAAGTGCCTACGTTAGTACTGGTAATCCAGTTAACTAACTAATATATTAGATAGTAGCTCAAAAAGCAAGAGCTGCGATATATGGGAGTTATACTGTTGTACTATCTAATATATTAGTTAGTTAACTGGATTACCAGTACTAACGTAGGCACTTTTCCATATAATTGTGTGAAGCTTGCTTTTTGAGCTGCGATATATGGGAGTTATACTGTTGTACTATCTAATATATTAGTTAGTTAACTGGATTACCAGTACTAACGTAGGCACTTTTCCATATAATTGTGTGAAGTGCCCTCACTTGTTTAAAATAAACTGTGATTCTTGTCTACGAGGTATAAGGTACATCCCTTGAATACTTCTTGATATTACTTTCACTTTTTAAACACTTTTATAACTGTTTTAATTGCATCAATTTAAATTTTACCGCGCTGCACTGCAGTTGTCAGTCACTCTTTGTTATAAATCTTTTAAAGGTTGCCTGCCTCTTGGCGAGATGTCAGTTTACACCTGATAATTCAAACTCCATTTTCTTTTGTGTATCCGTTGGGCTCGGATGACCTGCTGGTAACTATTTAACTTTAAATTTTCAAAGTTGCATATTAGCATTCTACTTATATAATGATGTTATCTAAAGTTAAAATGAAGTATGCTTAAATACTACTAAGTTTTTGGAAGTGTGAATCTGGTTTTTTCTTGGTTCATTCTTGACTTTAAAAAAGCAAGCCGGCTTTTTTACACTTGTTTTTTATATGTGACTGTTACCACATGGTCTTGTCTTTGGCTGTACTAAAGTTTTTTAAATATTAACTATACACTTAAATGTTATATACTTTTACATTACGTTGGTTCATGGATAAGGTTTTTTTACTATGTACATCTTATCTTTTGCTACATGTCTTTTTAAGGTAACGCTAGTGCTTTTTTACCTCTCTTTTGGATGTTGTTTCTTATACCACTCTTTTTGTAGATGAACTGATGATGTCTACTGAGCAGTAGACGAAACGTCTTCAATAAATAGATGAAGTAGCTGAATTCTTTGTCTCTTTTTTCACCCACTTGACCGATAAAACCCTACACTTACGAGTGCTCCTTTGTTATATAGATATATATATATATATATATATATATATATATATATATATATATATATATATATATAGATGTAAAATATTTAAATGGCTCTTAAAAAATAACGGTTGAAGATAAAAAAGTGAAAATTTAGGATTGTATGTATCTTTTGCTTCTCCATCATACAAAATTAAGAAAAAACGGTTTGTCAAAAAATTAAAAAAATATATCAGGGGGGCAAGCCCCCTTATGACGCACGGGCATGAAATCAGAGTTATGCCTATTCCCAGTCCTGTAGAATACACGTGTAAAATTTCATAAAAATCTGTTGAGCCGTTCTCGAGTTATAAATGGTGTAACTAACATAACTCGACTTTCTTTTATATATGTATATAGATGTAAAATATTTAAATGAAATATTTAAAAAAATAACGGTTGAAGATAAAAAAGTGAAAATTTAGGATTGTATGTATCTTTTGCTTCTACATCATACAAAATTAAGAAAAAACGGTTTGTCAAAAAATTAAAATAATATATCAGGGGGGCAAGCCCCCTTATGACGTACGGGCATGAAATCAGAGTTATGCATATTCCCAGTCCGGTAGAATACACGTGTAAAATTCCATAAAAATCTGTTAAGCCGTTCTCGAGTTATAAATGGTGTAACTAACATAACTCGACTTTCTTTTATATATATATATATATATATATATATATATATATATATATATATATATATATATATATATATATATCATAAAGGAGTACGACCGTCAATTCCAATATAACAAAGGAGCACTCGTAAGTGTAGGGTTTTATCGGTCAAGTGGGTGAAAAAAGAGACAAAGAATTCAGCTACTTCATCTATTTATTGAAGACGTTTCGTCTACTGCTCAGTAGACATCATCAGTTCATCTACAAAAAGAGTGGTATAAGAAACAACATCCAAAAGAGAGGTAAAAAAGCACTAGCGTTACCTTAAAAAGACATGTAGCAAAAGATAAGATGTACATAGTAAAAAAACCTTATCCATGAACCAACGTAATGTAAAAGTATATAACATTTAAGTGTATAGTTAATATTTAAAAAACTTTAGTACAGCCAAAGACAAGACCATGTGGTAACAGTCACATATAAAAAACAAGTGTAAAAAAGCCGGCTTGCTTTTTTAAAGTCAAGAATGAACCAAGAAAAAACCAGATTCACACTTCCAAAAACTTAGTAGTATTTAAGCATATAAATGCATATAAAGTTTTAACTTTAGGTAACATCATTAAATAAGTAGAATGCTAATATGCAACTTTGAAAATTTAAAGTTAAATAGTTACCAGCAGGTCATCCGAGCCCAACGGATACACAAAAGAAAATGGAGTTTGAATTATCAGGTGTAAACTGACATCTCGCCAAGAGGCAGGCAACCTTTAAAAGATTTATAACAAAGAGTGACTGACAACTGCAGTGCAGCGCGGTAAAATTTAAATTGATGTAATTAAAACAGTTATAAAAGTGTTTAAAAAGTGAAAGTAATATCAAGAAGTATTCAAGGGATGTACCTTATACCTCGTAGACAAGAATCACAGTTTATTTTAAACAAGTGAGGGCACTTCACACAATTATATGGAAAAGTGCCTACGTTAGTACTGGTAATCCAGTTAACTAACTAATATATTAGATAGTAGCTCAAAAAGCAAGAGCTGCGATATATGGGAGTTATACTGTTGTACTATCTAATATATTAGTTAGTTAACTGGATTACCAGTACTAACGTAGGCACTTTTCCATATAATTGTGTGAAGCTTGCTTTTTGAGCTGAGATATATGGGAGTTATACTGTTGTACTATCTAATATATTAGTTAGTTAACTGGATTACCAGTACTAACGTAGGCACTTTTCCATATAATTGTGTGAAGTGCCCTCACTTGTTTAAAATAAACTGTGATTCTTGTCTACGAGGTATAAGGTACATCCCTTGAATACTTCTTGATATTACTTTCACTTTTTAAACACTTTTATAACTGTTTTAATTGCATCAATTTAAATTTTACCGCGCTGCACTGCAGTTGTCAGTCACTCTTTGTTATAAATCTTTTAAAGGTTGCCTGCCTCTTGGCGAGATGTCAGTTTACACCTGATAATTCAAACTCCATTTTCTTTTGTGTATCCGTTGGGCTCGGATGACCTGCTGGTAACTATTTAACTTTAAATTTTCAAAGTTGCATATTAGCATTCTACTTATATAATGATGTTACCTAAAGTTAAAATGAAGTATGCTTAAATACTACTAAGTTTTTGGAAGTGTGAATCTGGTTTTTTCTTGGTTCATTCTTGACTTTAAAAAAGCAAGCCGGCTTTTTTACACTTGTTTTTTATATGTGACTGTTACCACATGGTTTTGTCTTTGGCTGTACTAAAGTTTTTTAAATATTAACTATACACTTAAATGTTATATACTTTTACATTACGTTGGTTCATGGATAAGGTTTTTTTACTATGTACATCTTATCTTTTGCTACATGTCTTTTTAAGGTAACGCTAGTGCTTTTTTACCTCTCTTTTGGATGTTGTTTCTTATACCACTCTTTTTGTAGATGAACTGATGATGTCTACTGAGCAGTAGACGAAACGTCTTCAATAAATAGATGAAGTAGCTGAATTCTTTGTCTCTTTTTTCACCCACTTGACCGATAAAACCCTACACTTACGAGTGCTCCTTTGTTATATATATATATATATATATATATATATATATATATATATATATATATATATATATATATAGATGTAAAATATTTAAATGGCTCTTAAAAAATAACGGTTGAAGATAAAAAAGTGAAAATTTAGGATTGTATGTATCTTTTGCTTCTCCATCATACAAAATTAAGAAAAAACGGTTTGTCAAAAAATTAAAAAAATATATCAGGGGGGCAAGCCCCCTTATGACGCACGGGCATGAAATCAGAGTTATGCCTATTCCCAGTCCTGTAGAATACACGTGTAAAATTTCATAAAAATCTGTTGAGCCGTTCTCGAGTTATAAATGGTGTAACTAACATAACTCGACTTTCTTTTATATATGTATATAGATGTAAAATATTTAAATGAAATATTTAAAAAAATAACGGTTGAAGATAAAAAAGTGAAAATTTAGGATTGTATGTATCTTTTGCTTCTACATCATACAAAATTAAGAAAAAACGGTTTGTCAAAAAATTAAAATAATATATCAGGGGGGCAAGCCCCCTTATGACGTACGGGCATGAAATCAGAGTTATGCATATTCCCAGTCCGGTAGAATACACGTGTAAAATTTCATAAAAATCTGTTAAGCCGTTCTCGAGTTATAAATGGTGTAACTAACATAACTCGACTTTCTTTTATATATATATATATATATATATATATATATATATATATATATATATATATATATATATATATATATGTCTTCATATCAAGGCGAGATCCGTTTGTATCATAAGCTATACAAGATGAGATCCGTTTTGCAAGGCGAGATCCGATTTTGGATCTCACCTTGTATTCACGTGTATATAGTGACATCTCGATGTAACAATGGTTAGGGTACAAGGAAATCGATTTTTGTCTGGACCTCATTTTGCATCCCTTTTGGTGAATTTTATATTGCAGTGGTTCCACTAAATCCGCTGTAGAGGGCAGCGCGCGCGATCCGTTGTGTATATGGTAAATATATATTTTGCAGACAACCCGAGATCCGGTAAATTTGGAAACATCGCAAATGAATTTCACGGTCAGCTCTCTCACTCGGCTTATGTCTAGCTTGAATAAGAATGTTTACATTATTTAAGGGCTCTGTCCAGAAAGGCGATTGTCAAATATCTCGAGAACTAGACGGCATATCGAAAAAACTTTGGAATGCTTTTTGAATGGTTTTTCAAAATCTATATACTTATGCAATAGCAGGGTTCTTATTCTGCCTGCGAAAGCGGTGGGTGTAGCAACTTTGAATTTTCAACTGAAACACTTTATTTTTAATTAAATAGTTGAAATTTAGAATTAAAAATACACAACTTTTGTTTGAATCGATAATAGCTTCTTTAATCCAGTCGGAAGAGCTTCAAAATCGTCGTTTTGATGACATTTTTAGGGTTTAGGGGTACCTCAGGTAGTTAGCTTAAAACGTAAGAAATAAATTTGAATAGTTAATGTTTATTGATAAACAAAGCTCCAATTCTATTTTACTTCAACTCATTTTAAGGCTATTTCAATAAACTAATCGGTTCTTTTTTCAGTTTTTTGGTAAAACATTGTAACGTATAGACGAAAATTCTTAAAATCGGCTATTTTTCATTTAAATTGTCAATAAATAATTAAATTGAGAAAAAATTGGTCAGATTTACATAAATTTTGTTATTCCGTCCATATAGAAACTAAAACAATTGTTACGTAGTTACACTGAGTGTCATAAAAACCGTGTATTTTTACTCATTTCTTTGAGCTATTTCACGTAATATCGAGATATAAGTTGTATTTTTTACATAAGTTATATTAACGTTAAACTGACTTAATTTATAGTTTTATAAGCAATAATTAAGTATAGCGAAATTTATAAAACCTTGTTTAAATTGTTTTACATGCTCTATAATGCGGTTATCTTAAATTTTGTTTTGAATGTTTTTCTTCTTACTGGTAGACAAAAAATGGCAAAACGTGCATTTTTTACATAAAATTGTTGATAACCAACATAGTTACTACTCAAAATATTAAAAAAACTAACCGTCGGTATAACAAGTTGCCTGGAAACCAGATGGAGAACAGTACCATAAATGTTTTAGACTTTTTAGCACTTTCTTTAAGCGAAATTTAAAATCATTTACCACCCATGTACACTCATTACGGAATCTGTTACAAGAATTTCAGCGATTTCAGCCATTTTTTCAAAATTTATTTGGATTTTCTCTAGTAATCCTTCCAAAAGACAATACATAAATGGTGAATACCTTTTACACCAACTTCAAGGAGGGTAATTTATACAGGTACATACCTGGAATTATTATATGGACCGTTCACTCTTGTTAGAGTATAGTTTGCTCAAATATGAGCTCTTTTAATCCATTTCACGCGGTAAATTAGTCCGCTTTTCCTTTAGGTCTTAGGTCATAGGTTGTGATGTTTTTTTGCCCTATCTACTATCTTCTTCCACTCTCTCCGGTCCTAAATATTTTCTCTCCAGTTTGCAATTTCCATCTTTGATATATCGTCTAGCAGTTGATCTTCCCATCTAATTTTTGGTCTTCCTCTTGGTCTATTTTTTACTGGTTTCCAGTTCATTATCTTCCTGATCAGTTCTTCTACCCCTCTTCTTTGTGTGTGCCCAAACCATCTGAGGCTTTGTGCTTTAATGAATTTTACTATATCTTCTCCTTTATTTATATTTATTATTTCATGGTTCATCAGCTTTCAATATTCCCCTGTTTCTGTCTTTACTGGGCCATGTATCCTTATAATTTTTCTCTCAATTATTTTTAACTTTTCTTCGTCTTTTTTCGTAAGGCACATTACTTCTGCTCCATAGGCTATCACTGATCTGATTGCTGCTGTGTATATTTTTGATTTTGTTTTTTTTGCTCAGGTTTTTGTCCTTGAGTAGTTGGTGATATTTCCAATATACTCTATTACCTGCTTTAATTCTGTCGTTTATCTCTATACTCCTTCCGTTTTTGCCGTCCACCATCACCCCCAGGTATTTGAAGCAATCTACTCTCTGGAATGTATTTTCACCTATCTTTATTTCTGCTATTCTGTTTACATTGTCTCGTGTGCTTATAAGATATTTTGTTTTATTCTGATTGATTATTAGTCCTCTCGTCTTTGCTTCTCTTACCAGGGTTAAAAGTGCCTCTTCTAGTCTTTTTTTATCTCGTGCTACCAGTCCCAGTTCATCTGCATATCCTATGATCTGTGTTGAGCTTTGAATAATTGTCTTTTTCAGCCCTGTGTCCCTAATTACTCCTTCTAGAGCGATATTAAATAGTGTCGTTTGTCGTTGACAGACTGTCTCCTTGTCTTACTTCAAGTTCTATTTTGATGTCATTTGTATCGCCCTCATTTGTTTTAACTTTTGCTGTTGAGTATTTTATTGTCATTCTAGTTAGTCTTATTAATTTTGCCGGTATCTCCATTTTTTTCATTTCTTTTAATAATTGTTGTCTGTATATGCTGTTGAAGACCTGTTGGAAGTCGATGAATAGTATGTGTAATTCTATGTCATGTTCATAGCTTTTTTCAATTGTTTGTGTCAGTACGTGTATTGCATCTATTGTTGATCTTCCTTTGATCTATTGTTCTAAAACCCTATTGTGTATTGATTTAGTCGGTTTCTTATAATTGTGGTCAATATCTTATACGTTGTATTTAGTAGCATAATTGGTCTGTAGTTGCAGCACTTAGTTGGATCTCCTTTCTTAAAGATTGGTGCGATGTGCCCCACTTAGTTGGATCTCCTTTCTTAAAGATTGGTGCGATGTGCCCGTTTTTCCATTCTATGGGCATGCTTTCGTCCTTCCAAATTGTAACCATTATCTTGTGCATTCACTTCGTGAGCTCCTCTCCGCCGTTGATGATCAGTTCGTTGTTGATTTCATCTGGCCCTGGCGTTTTGTTTACTTTTAGTTGTTTTAATACCTCCATGAATTCCTAATAAGTAGGTGCGACTTCCTCTTCATCTCTGTTATTTCTTATATCCTCATCCTCTGAATATGCCTTATTGTCGTTTTTGTATAGGTCCGTGAAATGTTTTTCCCAATCTTTTTTGTTTATTTTTGTGACAGATTTTTTGGTAATGTGTTGTTGTTTTATCTATTCGAACAATTTCTTGTTGTCTTTATTATTCGTTTCTAATTCTTGCATTTGTTCAGAGATCCATGTGTTCTTCTTTCTTCTATAGAGTTTCAATGCTTCTTGTTTTTCTTTTCTATATTGGTCCATTTGTTCCTGTTCGGCACTTTGTAGCCATTTGTTTCTTGCGAGGTGCTTCAGTTGACTTTTTTGGTGACATTCCTCATCAAACCATTCTTTCGATTCTTTGTTTTTTTGGAATCCTATTATTTGTTCTGCTGTCTCTATTATGCTGTTCTTTATGTTTTTCCATTCTCCTTCTATTTCTATGTGCTCGTACTGACCCAATTTCTGTTCCAGTTGTTCTGTATATTGTTGCTTTGTTTCTTGCGTTTTCAGATTGGCTATATTCCATTTCCTCCTTTTTCCTTCCTTATGATTATTTGCTTTGATTATTTTCATCTTAAGTTTTGCTATCAACAATATGTGGTCAGTGCCTCCATTTGCCCCTCTATATGACCTTACGTCTTGTACTATTTGTGTCCACTTTTTCGAAATTAGAGTATGATTTATTTGGTTTCCATCCATTCTTCCTGGTATCATCCATGTTATTTTGTTTTCTTTTTTATGTTTATGCCCAGTACTAACTATATATATGTATTTGTTGCTTCTGCTAGGTTGCAGATTTCTCCTCCATTATCATTCGTAGTTTCATGAATGATTTCTTTGCCAGCTACATTACGATTATAGTCCTCCTTTCCGATCTTTGCATTGAAATCACCCAATATTATTAATATGTCATTCCTCGGAATATTTTTACAGGTTTCTTCCAGGATGTCTTAGAATTCTGTTTTATCTTCTTGGTTTGCTTCTTCGGTGGGTGCATAGCAATTGACTATCGAGATGTGGGCTTGTTTATTTTCTTATGTAAGATATCCTTTCATTAACTGCTTTGAATTGTATCAGTTTTTCCCTCATTTTTTTGTTCACCATAAATGCCGTACCATTCGTTCCCTGTTTGTTTTTTCCCGAATAATACATGCTAAAGTTTTTCTTCTCAATTTTTCCTTCTTTCTTCCATCGTATTTCCTGTACGGCTAGGATTTATAGTTGGTATTTTTTCATTTCAAGAGCTATTTCTTGGATCTTACCTGCTGCCAGCATGGTTCTAATATTCCAAGAGCCCATTCTAATGGGTTTTGTTCTTTTCTTCTTATTGAGATTCTTTCTTTATTTTGTGTGCGTTATTTTGTTTTCGTTAACCGTTTCCATTTCCGAGTCTTTTTTTGCCATGTCAATATCATATTTCAGCCGCTGTTCTTCGTTTATTAGTTTTTTGAATTTTCTATCAGCTGTTCTCTCTCTTCGTCCCATATCTAGATTTTGCCATTCACTATTAATTTCTTGTAGCCGATTTTCGTTTGCTTACCTTTGCTTATTTCGTCCTTTGCTATTTTAGTTATTTCCTTTTGTATTTCTTTTTCTTTCGATGTCCAATCGTTGTTTATATAGATACGATCTTTATGCTGTTTTAGTTTACGTTTCTTGTTTGGGATTTCCATTTTATCCGTGAGGGCTTCTGTTTCTATTGCGCATACTGTTTCTCCTATTTTTTTTTGCACTTCTTAGTTTTATTTGTATTTGCAACTCTTGGGCTCTGAAATTTTCCATTTCTTCTTTTAATTTCTTATAATCATTTGTTTCTACTTTCAACCCAGTTACGATCAAGCTTTTCTTTTTGCTAAATTTCTCCAGTTGCTCCATTCATTCATGTAGCTGTTTTACTTCTTTTTTTAGTTTTTGTTTCTCTGCTTTTACACCCATTAACTCTTTATTGGTTTGTTGTTATTCTTTCCTTATTGGTTTTATTTCCTGAAGCATTTCATCGTTTTTATTCATTAGCTCTTTCATTATTGTAATCATAACATTTTCCATGTCTTCCTTGTTTTCGTTGCCTGCTTTGCTTGGTGACCGTTTTTTAATTTTACTTCTATTAAAACAATCATCCAAGTTTTCTCTTTTGCGTTTCGTTTCATCATCGGTTTCACTTCCTGTGATATTTTTTCCATTTTCTAGGAGTGCAGCGCTAAATACCTGGAATACCGATATTAGATTATCAACAATACTTAAAAAATGAAAGTTACCAATTCACCGGTAGTTAATGCGTTATTTAAAAATTACCTGCGCACCAGAGTTGCCAGTTGGTCTGTAATTAGGATGGGGATTAAAATAGATACGAATTCACCGGGACCCGGAAATATGCACACCCTGATATTCTAGTTACGTAAGCTCGTCCGATTGGCGCATGACGTTAACAACAGAGTAAAGCATAGTCCCGTCTATGCGTTCGTAATACGAACGCGAATGAAATTTGAGAATAGTACAAATGAATTAATTATGACTAAAAGAAACTAAGTGATTTTTATAGTTTAGAGGAAAATTATTAAACTATTTACTTTTATTTAAATTGATTTTCAGTTATTTGTAAAGTTCCCAGTTTCTTGATTATATTGGTATCCGGAAAATAAAAATATTCATATAATCGATATCTACTAAAACTATTATATTTCGTTAGTTGGAAAAAATTGATTAGTGTCCTACACATTAGTAAATATAATTTTTACCAAGGGGAAGAAAAGCCCCAAAATAAAACCATAAATTTAATGGATTGATAAAAAACAAAATTTTTTACTTTTTAAATAATGTATTTCATCAGATTTAAGTAAGAGGCTTGGAAAAGACAAAAATAAGTTTTACAGTTTTCATGCCATGCACTTTATTTAAATTTTGTGCATGTGAAATAGACGTACATACAGCAACTATGTAGCAGTTTTTATAATTTTTCTTTTACGCAATGTCAGGTTGTTAAGAGACTTGTTTAATTCTTTAATTCGGAAGTACATCCGAGACCTAAAAAATAACTTGTTCGCTTTGTTAGAACAGTCTACAGTTACACTTTTGGACATAAGGTTTTCTAAATAATTTTTAGTTACCAAAATGGAATCACCATTCATGTGGAAGGAAAAATTGTCTCCAGGTACTTAATATATGACAAGAGAGTGTCTGATGGTTTACATAAACCACACTTACTCAAATGATCAACCCACGTGTACGTTGAAACATCTTCGGATTGAATACTGGAGTCCTTCAATTTATGGCAGATATAACCAGCCAAATTCTCCAAACCATCATACTCGAGGTCACTAATGTTTTTTCATTCTAACTCTCATTGAAAACTTGAAAATCCACAACTGTTTCGTTGTTAGAATCCAGCCTTTGGATCAATTGTCCAGAAATTGGTAAATCTGGGATGTCGTCTGTTTAAACGTTCGAAAATTCGTTCCGTTGTCTCTCCTACCCGTATATAACTTTTATAAAATAAAATAAAGCTTTTTGTTAACACTAAAAAAATTTTAATGGGTTTTCCCCGAAAAGAGCTTCATTTTTTGGTACTATGTATCACGTTAAAATATTTGATTTGGAATTTGAAGGATAAGATCGTCTTTTTTATGAGCTACAAATTTACTTTTACTGGTTCTATAGACTAAGAATATACCATTTTTTCGTTTTTTTTATATGCTACATTTTTTCCAAGAATATTTTTTCGATATAATACTTACTTTTTGAGTATTTGCGAAAAACCGCCGAAAACGTGTTTTTTTTTGTTGAAAAGTAAATATTTTTAGTCGCAACTGACTCTAGTACCTACTACTAAATTAACCTAGTACCTAAGTTAAAAAACTCTATAGAACAAAAGTTGCTTAAACTTAGTCAGATCTGTTTCCGGACTTATTTTAAACGTATATTTTTTCACCCTCCAAGTAAAAGCAATCAACGGCACAAATTCAACTTTGAAGTGAGGGATGGGTAGAATCTAAATCCAAATTTTCATGCAATTAGGAGTTGACCCTGAAAATTATGTGTGTTTCTTTTTATCTTTTAAATCATTTTACTTAAAATCATTTTTTAACTATTAAATAATAATTACATATTGAGTTATTTTATTTTTTAAACTTTAATAATATTTATAAAAAATTTTACTTTCTTGTAATGTATTTTTAAAACAAGCAATCATTTAAATAATTATTTTGTAACAATTTGTATTATTTAAGAATATAATAATTACATTTTGGTTTCGTAGTAAGTGTTTTTTAAGAATATTAATGTATAGTTTTAAAATATTGTATTGCAAATAATTATCATTATTAAATGGTTATTATTTGTCAAGTATTCTTTTTCTTTTTTCACACCCTTATGTATGTAATAAAACTAAGGGACTTTCTGAAAGGTCAATCGTAGACTTTAAAGACACAAAAGAAGCGATACTTAAAAGTTACGCCCATTATATATCTTTATATCGTGGGAAATATACAATACAACACGAGCTCCAACCGCTCGACTAATACTCTTTAGAGCTGGCATCAGTGTGTGATCTCGCGTTGAACGGTAAATATCTAAAATTTCGTATATAAGTCCCCCCCTTTACTTTTCAGCCACGGATCTCGTTTCGCTGTAAATTTATCAGAAAAATTTAAGTACAAAAATCTTTTCCCCTCTAAGTGTGCCATGATTAATATGTTAATTATAAAGATACTTATGAACAATATACTCCAATAATTAATTTCCTATTGGTGGATCTCGGGTTGTCCTCGATTTAGTCGGATCTCGCCTTGATATGAAGACGTATATATATATATATATATATATATATATATATATATATATATATATATATATATATATATATATATATATATATATATATATATATATCATAATGGAGTACGACCGTCAATTCCAATATAACAAAGGAGCACTCGTAAGTGTAGGGTTTTATCGGTCAAGTGGGTGAAAAAAGAGACAAAGAATTCAGCTACTTCATCTATTTATTGAAGACGTTTCGTCTACTGCTCAGTAGACATCATCAGTTCATCTACAAAAAGAGTGGTATAAGAAACAACATCCAAAAGAGAGGTAAAAAAGCACTAGCGTTACCTTAAAAAGACATGTAGCAAAAGATAAGATGTACATAGTAAAAAAACCTTATCCATGAACCAACGTAATGTAAAAGTATATAACATTTAAGTGTATAGTTAATATTTAAAAAACTTTAGTACAGCCAAAGACAAGACCATGTGGTAACAGTCACATATAAAAAACAAGTGTAAAAAAGCCGGCTTGCTTTTTTAAAGTCAAGAATGAACCAAGAAAAAACCAGATTCACACTTCCAAAAACTTAGTAGTATTTAAGCATACTTCATTTTAACTTTAGGTAACATCATTAAATAAGTAGAATGCTAATATGCAACTTTGAAAATTTAAAGTTAAATAGTTACCAGCAGGTCATCCGAGCCCAACGGATACACAAAAGAAAATGGAGTTTGAATTATCAGGTGTAAACTGACATCTCGCCAAGAGGCAGGCAACCTTTAAAAGATTTATAACAAAGAGTGACTGACGACTGCAGTGCAGCGCGGTAAAATTTAAATTGATGTAATTAAAACAGTTATAAAAGTGTTTAAAAAGTGAAAGTAATATCAAGAAGTATTCAAGGGATGTACCTTATACCTCGTAGACAAGAATCACAGTTTATTTTAAACAAGTGAGGGCACTTCACACAATTATATGGAAAAGTGCCTACGTTAGTACTGGTAATCCAGTTAACTAACTAATATATTAGATAGTAGCTCAAAAAGCAAGAGCTGCGATATATGGGAGTTATACTGTTGTACTATCTAATATATTAGTTAGTTAACTGGATTACCAGTACTAACGTAGGCACTTTTCCATATAATTGTGTGAAGCTTGCTTTTTGAGCTGCGATATATGGGAGTTATACTGTTGTACTATCTAATATATTAGTTAGTTAACTGGATTACCAGTACTAACGTAGGCACTTTTCCATATAATTGTGTGAAGTGCCCTCACTTGTTTAAAATAAACTGTGATTCTTGTCTACGAGGTATAAGGTACATCCCTTGAATACTTCTTGATATTACTTTCACTTTTTAAACACTTTTATAACTGTTTTAATTGCATCAATTTAAATTTTACCGCGCTGCACTGCAGTTGTCAGTCACTCTTTGTTATAAATCTTTTAAAGGTTGCCTGCCTCTTGGCGAGATGTCAGTTTACACCTGATAATTCAAACTCCATTTTCTTTTGTGTATCCGTTGGGCTCGGATGACCTGCTGGTAACTATTTAACTTTAAATTTTCAAAGTTGCATATTAGCATTCTACTTATATAATGATGTTACCTAAAGTTAAAATGAAGTATGCTTAAATACTACTAAGTTTTTGGAAGTGTGAATCTGGTTTTTTCTTGGTTCATTCTTGACTTTAAAAAAGCAAGCCGGCTTTTTTACACTTGTTTTTTATATGTGACTGTTACCACATGGTCTTGTCTTTGGCTGTACTAAAGTTTTTTAAATATTAACTATACACTTAAATGTTATATACTTTTACATTACGTTGGTTCATGGATAAGGTTTTTTTACTATGTACATCTTATCTTTTGCTACATGTCTTTTTAAGGTAACGCTAGTGCTTTTTTACCTCTCTTTTGGATGTTGTTTCTTATACCACTCTTTTTGTAGATGAACTGATGATGTCTACTGAGCAGTAGACGAAACGTCTTCAATAAATAGATGAAGTAGCTGAATTCTTTGTCTCTTTTTTCACCCACTTGACCGATAAAACCCTACACTTACGAGTGCTCCTTTGTTATATATATATATATATATATATATATATATATATATAGATGTAAAATATTTAAATGGCTCTTAAAAAATAACGGTTGAAGATAAAAAAGTGAAAATTTAGGATTGTATGTATCTTTTGCTTCTCCATCATACAAAATTAAGAAAAAACGGTTTGTCAAAAAATTAAAAAAATATATCAGGGGGGCAAGCCCCCTTATGACGCACGGGCATGAAATCAGAGTTATGCCTATTCCCAGTCCTGTAGAATACACGTGTAAAATTTCATAAAAATCTGTTGAGCCGTTCTCGAGTTATAAATGGTGTAACTAACATAACTCGACTTTCTTTTATATATGTATATAGATGTAAAATATTTAAATGAAATATTTAAAAAAATAACGGTTGAAGATAAAAAAGTGAAAATTTAGGATTGTATGTATCTTTTGCTTCTACATCATACAAAATTAAGAAAAAACGGTTTGTCAAAAAATTAAAATAATATATCAGGGGGGCAAGCCCCCTTATGACGTACGGGCATGAAATCAGAGTTATGCATATTCCCAGACCGGTAGAATACACGTGTAAAATTTCATAAAAATCTGTTAAGCCGTTCTCGAGTTATAAATGGTGTAACTAACATAACTCGACTTTCTTTTATATATATATATATATATATATATATATATATATATATATATTATATATATATATATATATATATATATATATATATAAAGAAGACAATGAGTCTTTGCTGACAGTAAATGTACAGTTTTTGGTTATTGGGTTATGCAGCAATTGATAAGTGTACTCTTTTAAGTCTTTATTCCGAGCTTTCGTTCATGATTATGAACATCGTCAGGGTGCTACAATTATATTATATATGTGAAACAATATGAAAATATGTATATAAAATTATATGTACTTACAACTTATTGAGGATATTTCAAATAGGTGGTCATTAAAATGAGAATTGTACTTATTAAAATGGTCATGTAATGTCTCGATAAAACAAAATTATTCAAATAAAAATTTTATAATTTAGTTCAACTTCAAAATCGACGAAATATAAAATGACACTTGGACATTCATGACATGGCATTATTTGAAATATCTAACAAAAATTTTTAAAGATGATCAATTTAGTAAACGACCAATAGGGTCAATGATAATTAAGAAAGTATTTTTTAAATTTTATAAATTACTGTTGAAATTATAAATTAAGGTAAAATTTAAAAAAATTAGTAAGATTTTTTGATCAAGTTTAATTAGAAGTTTTAAATTATTTATATAAAAGTAATTTATAAAGTTGTTGACAAAAATTAATTTATACAAAAGTAATTTATAATGTTGTTGACAAGTCAGAGTATCTAGAAGAGGAGTTAGGAGATAACTCACGATTATCTAAAAATAGTAGATAAGAAAACATTTCATTTAGGTGGCCTATATCAGTACGATGATTCATCGAATTTGGATTTTTATTTATGTGAACCATTTCCAAAAAAAGCCGCTTTGAAGTATGTGACTCACGGTCCAATATTTTAG
Source organism: Diabrotica virgifera virgifera (assembly GCF_917563875.1). Taxonomy (NCBI): domain Eukaryota; kingdom Metazoa; phylum Arthropoda; class Insecta; order Coleoptera; family Chrysomelidae; genus Diabrotica; species Diabrotica virgifera. The sequence goes on from NC_065450.1 coordinate 109,487,838, forward strand.
CGTTATTGTAATCAATTCGATGATTATTATTGAAAACATGTTCACCCAATGCACTTCTGTCAGGGTACAATCTGCAGTCTGACTTATGTGAAGTTATTCTGTCTTTTAATCTTCTTGATGTTTGACCAATATATATTTGATTACAATCAAAACAAGGAAGACTGTAGACTGTACCAGTTTTAGAAAGCATTGGAGTCTTGTCTTTGACGTTTGAAAAAACCTTATTGACTGTGAGAGTCGTCTTAAATTTTCTTTCTAAAATATCAAACTTGCATTTAAGACGACTCTCACAGTCAATAAGGTTTTTTCAAACGTCAAAGACAAGACTCCAATGCTTTCTAAAACTGGTACAGTCTACAGTCTTCCTTGTTTTGATTGTAATCAAATATATATTGGTCAAACATCAAGAAGATTAAAAGACAGAATAACTTCACATAAGTCAGACTGCACATTGTACCCTGACAGAAGTGCATTGGGTGAACATGTTTTCAATAATAATCATCGAATTGATTACAATAACGCTAAAATATTGGACCGTGAGTCACATACTTCAAAGCGGCTTTTTTTGGAAATGGTTCACATAAATAAAAATCCAAATTCGATGAATCATCGTACTGATATAGGCCACCTAAATGAAATGTTTTCTTATCTACTATTTTTAGATAATCGTGAGTTATCTCCTAACTCCTCTTCTAGATACTCTGACTTGTCAACAACATTATAAATTACTTTTGTATAAATTAATTTTTGTCAACAACTTTATAAATTACTTTTATATAAATAATTTAAAACTTCTAATTAAACTTGATCAAAAAATCTTACTAATTTTTTTAAATTTTACCTTAATTTATAATTTCAACAGTAATTTATAAAATTTAAAAAATACTTTCTTAATTATCATTGACCCTATTGGTCGTTTACTAAATTGATCATCTTTAAAAATTTTTGTTAGATATTTCAAATAATGCCATGTCATGAATGTCCAAGTGTCATTTTATATTTCGTCGATTTTGAAGTTGAACTAAATTATAAAATTTTTATTTGAATAATTTTGTTTTATCGAGACATTACATGACCATTTTACTAAGTACAATTCTCATTTTAATGACCACCTATTGAAATATCCTCAATAAGTTGTAAGTACATATAATTTTATATACATATTTTCATATTGTTTCACATATATAATATAATTGTAGCACCCTGACGATGTTCATAATCATGAACGAAAGCTCGGAATAAAGACTTAAAAGAGTACACTTATCAATTGCTGCATAACCCAATAACCAAAAACTGTATATATATATATATATATATATATATATATATATATATATATATATATATATATATATATATATATATATAAATCAAACAGATGAAATAGAGAATGTGGAAAAATCCCCTTACGAACAATTCACACATCCACCATTTCGGGTTGGGAAAAATTTTTCGAATAGAATCAAAGATCCAAACACCAGTTCTTAGAAATGTGTTTCGCAAAAAACTGGTGTTTGGATCTTTGATTCTATTCGAAAAATTTTTCCCAACCCGAAATGGTGGATGTGTGAATTGTTCGTAAGGGGATTTTTCCACATTCTCTATTTCATCTGTTTGATTTCGTACGAGTGGTCGTCAAACCATTAACCTTGGATCCTTTGATCACTGAGTGTGTTTCAAGGATCTACATCTCATGTTTTTATATATATATATATATATATATATATATATATATATATATATATATCAAACAAATGAAATAGAGAATGTGGAAAAATCCCCTTACGAATAACTCACACATCCACTATTTCTGGTTGGGAAAATTTTTTCTGTGGATCTTTTGATCACTGAGTGTGTTTCAAAGATCTATATCTTTTGTTTTTTCATATATATATATATATATATATATATATATATATATAGATGTAAAATATTTAAATGGCTATTAAAAAATAACGGTTGAAGATAAAAAAGTGAAAATTTAGGATTGTATGTATCTTTTGCTTCTCCATCATACAAAATTAAGAAAAAACGGTTTGTCAAAAAATTAAAAAAATATATCAGGGGAGCAAGCCCCCTTATGACGTACGGGCATGAAATCAGAGTTATGCCTATTCCCAGTCCGGTAGAATACACGTGTAAAATTTCATAAAAATCTGTTGAGTCGTTCTCGAGTTATAAATGGTATAACTAACATACCTCGACTTTCTTTTATACAGCGTGTCTACTTGAGTTGGAAACATATGGGAAACTTTTTTATTATTAATTTTACGAAAAAAAGTTATTCTTTATAAAAAGTTCTGCATGCCCCAAAACCTAAGATTCAATTATCAGATATCAAATTTTCTCAATATTATACGAGGCATGTCAAAAAATATGAATTTCGGCTAAGGGTAAAGTACCTTTATTTCTCTCAATATCGAAAATTCTTATGATAAAAAGTTGTTTGGAATTAAAAACTAACATGAAATATGCAATTACATGCTTCTTATTGAAAAAAAAAAATATTTTTCTCAAATTTATGGATACCCAACATCGTTTTTAATTATTACAAATATCATAACTCGTTTATTATTCATTTTACGAAAAAAAGTTATTCTTCATAAAAAACTTTGCATGGTCTAAAATCTAAGACACAACCATGATATATCAACTTTTATTAATTTTATACGAGGTGTGTCAAAAAATATGAAATTCGCTCAATATTATAGCACCTTTTGTTGTATTTTCATTTAAATTTGAATTAACTTATTTACACGAGGAAGGCAAATAGTCCCAACTCTAGTTATTTTGCCTTTTATCGCGATAGAAAAGAGGTTTGCTTTAATGAGTGCAAAAACTGGAGCCTAGTAGTGTTCGTCAAAAGTAAGAGAAGCTAGTGCCTCTACAATCAATGGCTCGCAAGTTGCTCTACAATCAACAGCTCGTAAGTTGCTCGACAACCAACGGCTCGCTAGTTTGCCGGTGTAACAGCCTAGTTTGTAAGGCTTTTTTTGTGTATGGACTTGGTGCAGTGTTAAATGCAGCTGAGGGCCCTCTTGAAGACCAAATGCAGGGATTGAATTGGTAAGTGGACCTCTTTGCGCCTCATTTAATTCATCATTTTATTCCTTTTTTGCTCATGTTTAAGTTTTTTTATTGAACCGGTGTCAAAACTCCTTTAGAAAACAAAGAATCAGCCCCTATTTGAGATCGTAACATCAAAGATCGCACATTTTGGTCACTTCGAACGTGGATATTGTTTTTTTGAGGTGTTTTGATAGTCGGTTTTTTAAAGAATTTAAACTTTATTGTTTTTATAATTAATTGTTCATTAATTGTTGGGGTGACTTGTTTTTCCTCGTTTGTATACAATTGCTTGTTAACAATTAATTTTTGAGTATTATAAAAAAATTTGCATTTTGGAATAACGCCCAAAAAAAAACATTGCCTACAGTTTTTTGCCTCTTTATTTCGTGTAGCAGGTAATGTTAATTGGTTGACCTTGAATGGTTTTCAGGTATTCAATACACAGAATTTTGTGAGTTTTCAAATTTTAAAGTCCTCGCCTTTACGGCAGCTTGATAAGGATTCTTGTTTTTTGATAAATTATTAAATTCAATTGTTTAGGTCATTAAACTTGTAAAATATTAACTATTTGAATTTATTTATAGTTAAAATTGCGTTCTCTTTATGCCAGTGGCAGCTTGACCAGGGGATCGTTGATTATTTGTATTTTTAATTTTATCGTTGATTACGTTAAACAAATTTTTATTCTTTTTTTCTCCATAATGGCTGATAAATTGAAAAAATATACGTTTCAAAGGAGAATGGCAATGAATGCCCATGTTATACATATGGTTTTTCCACCTTCCTCAAATAACAAGTCATTTTTTCATTTTTACTTAATTTATTTGTGTAACTAACCAACAAAATTTATTAGAACTAAAACTAATAAGTACGTACAATATAACTGTCAACTGTCAAATATAAGTCAAAATAAAAATGTAAACATTGTTAAATCAAAATAACAATTTACAGTTTTTTACCATTCTGTGAAATACAGAGTGTTTTATAAATAAACGTTAAAATGTATACAAACTTACGTAATAGAAAATAGATATTGTACAGGGCGTCAATAAGTTATATTTTTATGAATGAAATACCATGATGTCACTTTTACTTTTCTTCCCTAGGGAGGAAAAGTACAACTTTGCTCCCTACAATCAGGTCCGGAAAAGTATACTTTCGGTAGAGGTAGGTGGAAAACTCTTTTATTATTCATTTTACGAAAAACAGTTATTCTTTATAAAATGTTCTACAGGGTCTAAAACCTAAAATACAACCGTCTAATATCAAATTTTGTCAATTTTATACGAGGTATATAAAAAAAATATGAATTTTCCCAAGAGTACTTAAATAATATACCCTTATTTTTCACAATATTGAAAATTGTGCTTATGTAAAGTTGTTTAGAACTAAAAACCATAATTAACCCGCCAGTGGTCGCTATATGAGATTTTCTCTCACGGTTTCAGAAAATTGCACAGAATTTTTTTTCTGGGAAATTATAAGATCTGTAGTTCCTTCTAGTCTCCTAACTATCCTCCCTCGACAATCTAATAGAATCGTCCGCTTAGATAATGACTCAGTTGACCTAATATCACCCAATTGTTGAGTCAGCGCGCTTCAAGTGAGACATTCTCTCATCAAGCGACCACCCGCGTTACGAACTGTACATAAAAATTAATTTTATTTTGGCACTTAAAACCTAAAATAATGTAAAAAAAATTGTAATTGTCATCAATCAATTTTTCCAGAGCATTCTTGTTATATTTGTGTGCTGTGCTGTAAATTATCAAGATACGGAGATTGATTAATATTGGTTTAATTCCGATTATTTCTTTTTATTTTATTATATTATTATCTATATTATGTTACATTTTTTTTTCTTATTATTAGTTAATAAAAAAAGTTTAAAAACTGTTTTAAAAACTTTATTTTGTAAAAAAAGGTAAAATTTGGATATGTGAGAGAAAATCTCACGCGCGACCACTCGCGTAACAATCTACCTAGCGACCAATGCCGGGTCGCTAGGTTGGGAATCTATCTTTGGTTGGGAAATAAGCCACAATTAAATTGAAAAAATAATTTTATTCGCGTTTGGACGCCCAAATCGGATGTCGTTGTCAAAATATAAAATATTACTAATATTTACTCGGTAATATTTTGTATTTTGACAATGACATCCGATTTGGGCGTCGAAACGTTAATAAAATTATTTTTTCAATTTAATTGTGGCTTATTTCCCAATCAAAATAATTATAAAAATGCCACAAGAAAATAGCTTCAGAACAACACTAAAAACCATCTTCCAATATTCCATCCTTCTCATTGAAATATTCTGAACTATAAAGGTACTTTATTCTTGATCGAAATTTATCTTTTTTGACATACCTCGTATAAAATTAATCAAAATTGATATAAGATGGTTGTATTTAAGGTCTTTGGCCATGCAGAACTTTTTACAAAGGATAACTTTTTTTTCGTATAATTAATAATAGACAAGTAAGGATCTGTTTTTAGATGGAGGTGCGAGGTGGCATTCAGATTTTTGCGGATAAAGTTAGGTGATAACTTCGTTATTAATAATTGATTAATGCTCCGTCTCAAATATGCCCGGAACATTAATAAAAAAAATAAAATATTTAAAAATTTCAAAAAATTTCGTTTTTTTTCTAATTTTTTTGCTTATAACTTTAAAACGATTCATTCTGGAACAAAGTCGTATAGGAATAAAACAAAGGTAATTAAATTTTCTATCAGATGCGATTGGTTAAAAGTCTCTTAATTAATCACCCTTGCTGCAAAATAGCAATAAATATAAAATAAGGGGGCAAAACAAGCCTGTTATTATTCAATTATTTTCCATCACTTAGGTTACACTTGGAACCTTCCTAATTCGCTTAGAAAATTTTTGTAATGTGCTAAAACCGTACACCAAATTTCATTAAAATTGACTTACTAGATTTTGAATAATAATTTTGCAATCTAAACTTTTTTTAAAAAATTAAAATTTTTTAAAATCTTGCACAACAAAAACTAGTGTATACAAAGATTTGTCAATTTTTTTACATATTAAGAAGCACTCCACCTATCTAATGCACTTTACAGAATTAAAATCGGATTGTTTAAGCAGCCTCAGCAATGTTTTAAAGTTATAAACAATTTTTTGGCTTATAAACAAATTAGTCCTGTGGCCAGGAGGGGGTGCTGCGGGCTTTTTTATTTAGATGCACTTACCCAAGATTTTTATGTATTTTTTGACCCGTGGAACACGATTTTTTTGGGTAACAGTTGATCCGGATATCAATAAAATTGTTATAAACAAACAACTTGAGGAATTACATAACATCGATTTTTCGCAAAATAAAACACTTTTTTATATTTCTTGGGTAAGTCTAAGCAAAAAATGTTCTTACAAGTTTTTTCGTAGGATGCATAGTTTTCGAGATAAACGCAGTGGAACTTTCAAAAAATCGAAAAAGTGTAATTTTTGAACGCGAATAACTTTTGATTAAAACATAAAATAGCAATTCTGCTGACAGAATTTGAAAGTATAAATCAAATTATACCGGTTTTAATAATTTGCATTGCTAAAAATTAATTTTGTATTATTAAACAAAGCTATTTGTTTATAAGCCAAAAAATTATTTATAAGTTTAAAACATTGCTGAGGCCCCTTAAATAATCCGATTTTAATTCTGTAAAGTGTATTAGATAGGTAAAGCACCTCTTTATATGTAAAAAAATTAGACAACTTCTAAATGGTCTACTTTTTGTTCAGAAAGATTTTAAAAAATTTGAACTTTTTTAAAAACATTTAAATTGCAAATTTATTATGCAAAATCTATTAGGTCGATTTTAATGAAATTTGGTACACAGTTTAAGTATGTTACAAAGAATTTCCTAAGCGAATTACTAAGGTTCTAAGTACCACCGAAGTGGTTAAAAACATTGAATAACAACAGGCATATTTTGCCCCCTTATTTTGTATTTATTGCTATATTGCAGAAAAGGTAATAAGTTAAGACATTATTGACCAGTCGGATATCATACAAAATTCAATTATCTTTATTTTATTTCTCTACGACTTTGTTCCAAAACGAATCGTTTTAAAGTTATAAGCAAAGAAACAGAAAAAAATCGACGTTTTTCGAATTTTTAAATATTTTATTTTTTTTATTAATGTTCCGGCCATATTTGAGAAGGAGCATAAGTAAATTATTATTAACGAAGTTATCACCTTACTTTATCTGCAAAAATTCGAATGCCACCTTTCACATCCAAAAATAGACGTTTTTTCACAGATCCTTACTGGTCTATAATAAAATAGTTATCATAATTGAAATAACTGAAAATAATGTTGTATATCCATAATTAAAAAAAATTCAACTTTTTTTTAATTAGAAAGATGAAGTGGAATATTAGAATATAGTTCTTAATTCCAAACAACTTTTCATTACAACAATTTTTAATATTTTGAATAATAAAGCTACTTTACTCTTGAGTAAAATTCATATTTTTTGACATAATATCTCGTATACGGCTTAAAAAAAATGAACTGATGGTTCTATTTTTAATTTAGACCATGCACAACTTTTCGCGTTGACGAACAGAACGTCTATAGTCGTCTAATTTCCATTGATGTAATGTGACACAACGTCTATATACGTTGAATTTTTCCCTATTCTACTTTGCAAAATACATATAGTGTCACAACACTTGCTTATACATTTGACGCAGTGTCCGACAACGTGTTAATTGGACACACTGTACAAAACAATTATTGTTATTGTTTAAACAAATAATAATAATAATATCGTATGGCATTTTTGCCGGGGAGATCCTTTCGGATAGTTCCAGCGCCAATTACATCTTTAACCCTGTTTCAAGTAACTAGTGTCGATGTACACTAGCCCAGGGGGACCGACGGCTTAACGTACTCTCCGAGGCACGGTGAGACGGCTCGTGTCATTATTGGAAATGAAAATGGTTTGTCTTTGGCAGGGATCGAACCCACGTCTACTGGCGTATGAGGCCAGCGTTTATGCCGTTACCCACGGCCGCTCTTTAAACAAATAATAATCAATTAGCGGCAAAATCTGTGAGTAGAACTTTTTTACTTTAACATGTATATAAACTAACAAAAAAAGTTTTAGAAAAAGATAATCTTGTTTGAATTGCTCCGAAACAATGCATCTTTTCGTTCTATCTTGACTCTTCTAAAATGCTTCGTATAGATTGCTGAATAGAATTGGGCTTCTTATAACAGGCAATATGACGACTTATATACACATATAAGGATCTCGTAGAACAGTCGTATTATTTAAACGTAAATTAAAACATGGCAACATCGTCGGGCTTCGTATAATGCGTAATCCATATACACTGTGAACGCGTTTATACGAGTGGGCTTCGTAAGACTGTAGGAATAAGACAGTGCTACAATTCCCTTACCCCGTAAACCGCGGGCTTCCATTCATCGGCAGGTTGTAGCGGGCTTCCTATCATTTGTGAGCCATATATATATATATATATATATATATATATATATATATATATATAGATGTAAAATATTTAAATGGCTATTAAAAAATAACGGTTGAAGATAAAAAAGTGAAAATTTAGGATTGTATGTATCTTTTGCTTCTCCATCATACAAAATTAAGAAAAAACGGTTTGTCAAAAAATTAAAAAAATATATCAGGGGAGCAAGCCCCCTTATGACGTACGGGCATGAAATCAGAGTTATGCCTATTCCCAGTCCGGTAGAATACACGTGTAAAATTTCATAAAAATCTGTTGAGTCGTTCTCGAGTTATAAATGGTATAACTAACATACCTCGACTTTCTTTTATACAGCGTGTCTACTTGAGTTGGAAACATATGGGAAACTTTTTTATTATTAATTTTACGAAAAAAAGTTATTCTTTATAAAAAGTTCTGCATGCCCCAAAACCTAAGATTCAATTATCAGATATCAAATTTTCTCAATATTATACGAGGCATGTCAAAAAATATGAATTTCGGCTAAGGGTAAAGTACCTTTATTTCTCTCAATATCGAAAATTCTTATGATAAAAAGTTGTTTGGAATTAAAAACTAACATGAAATATGCAATTACATGCTTCTTATTGAAAAAAAAAATATTTTTCTCAAATTTATGGATACCCAACATCGTTTTTAATTATTACAAATATCATAACTCGTTTATTATTCATTTTACGAAAAAAAGTTATTCTTCATAAAAAACTTTGCATGGTCTAAAATCTAAGACACAACCATGATATATCAACTTTTATTAATTTTATACGAGGTGTGTCAAAAAATATGAAATTCGCTCAATATTATAGCACCTTTTGTTGTATTTTCATTTAAATTTGAATTAACTTATTTACACGAGGAAGGCAAATAGTCCCAACTCTAGTTATTTTGCCTTTTATCGCGATAGAAAAGAGGTTTGCTTTAATGAGTGCAAAAACTGGAGCCTAGTAGTGTTCGTCAAAAGTAAGAGAAGCTAGTGCCTCTACAATCAATGGCTCGCAAGTTGCTCTACAATCAACAGCTCGTAAGTTGCTCGACAACCAACGGCTCGCTAGTTTGCCGGTGTAACAGCCTAGTTTGTAAGGCTTTTTTTGTGTATGGACTTGGTGCAGTGTTAAATGCAGCTGAGGGCCCTCTTGAAGACCAAATGCAGGGATTGAATTGGTAAGTGGACCTCTTTGCGCCTCATTTAATTCATCATTTTATTCCTTTTTTGCTCATGTTTAAGTTTTTTTATTGAACCGGTGTCAAAACTCCTTTAGAAAACAAAGAATCAGCCCCTATTTGAGATCGTAACATCAAAGATCGCACATTTTGGTCACTTCGAACGTGGATATTGTTTTTTTGAGGTGTTTTGATAGTCGGTTTTTTAAAGAATTTAAACTTTATTGTTTTTATAATTAATTGTTCATTAATTGTTGGGGTGACTTGTTTTTCCTCGTTTGTATACAATTGCTTGTTAACAATTAATTTTTGAGTATTATAAAAAAATTTGCATTTTGGAATAACGCCCAAAAAAAAAACATTGCCTACAGTTTTTTGCCTCTTTATTTCGTGTAGCAGGTAATGTTAATTGGTTGACCTTGAATGGTTTTCAGGTATTCAATACACAGAATTTTGTGAGTTTTCAAATTTTAAAGTCCTCGCCTTTACGGCAGCTTGATAAGGATTCTTGTTTTTTGATAAATTATTAAATTCAATTGTTTAGGTCATTAAACTTGTAAAATATTAACTATTTGAATTTATTTATAGTTAAAATTGCGTTCTCTTTATGCCAGTGGCAGCTTGACCAGGGGATCGTTGATTATTTGTATTTTTAATTTTATCGTTGATTACGTTAAACAAATTTTTATTCTTTTTTTCTCCATAATGGCTGATAAATTGAAAAAATATACGTTTCAAAGGAGAATGGCAATGAACGATTTAGAAGCGTTATTGCGTTTATCCCATTCTTCTCTTACAGAGGTTCATAAGCAGTCGCTTTTTCGTGTTCGGTACTCAGAGTTAGACGATGTTTTGGAGAGTTTTAATAAAAATCATCAAAACATCGTTACAAATCTTTTGAACTCTGAACCTACGGATGCTCAATTAGATTCTGAGGACATTATTCGTTCCCAATTTTTAAATGATTATTATCAGATCAAGGCTAATTTCGCGGATCTCTTTGAAAATGATAATAATAGTCAAAAAAATGAGCAAAATATCGCCGCTTCGAATGCAATACAACCTCCTAGTAATGTTCGCTTGCCGCAGTTAGAATTAGTTAAATTTTCCGGTGAGTTTACGTCAGCAATTACTTTTTTTGACTTGTTCGATGCGCTTGTGCACCGTAGACCTGACGTTGATGATACGGAAAAATTAACGTATTTGATTCAAAGTTTAGAAGGGCCTCCTTTAAGGTTAGCTAAATCCTTGCCTTTAGCTAGAGAAAATTATGTTAGGATTTATGATAAATTAAAAAATAGGTATTTAAATAAACGTTTGCGTGCAATGGCACATTGGTGCAAAATTGAAGAAGCTCCCGCAACTATGTTTAAGAATTCTGATAGTTATAGTAATTTAATTGATACCTTTTCGGAAAATTTATCAGCTTTAGAAAATTTGGGTTATAAAATTTCGGATTTTGTGTTAGCTTACAAAATTCTCACCAAGCTTGACGAGGAGACTCACCAACGTTTTGAATTATTACATGGGTCTAGTGAAATGCCTACTTTTATTCAATTATCTGATTTCCTAGAAAGTCAATGCATTTCGTTTAACTCATCCTTGTTGTCGCCTTGTTCTCCCAAAGATTCTAATAGAAAAAATAAATCGCCTTCTAAACACAATGCAAATAAAAATGGTTCTAAAGTCAATAATCGCTATAGTTTTTTTTCGAAGCCTAATGCGACGACTTGTTTGTTATGTTCTGCCGATCACCATTTAAAAGATTGTTCTTTATTTTTAAATAAATCTCCTTATGAACGGTACAACGCTTGTAAAAGAATGCGTCTTTGTTTTAAATGTTTAGAAAAACACGATTCTCGTAGTTGTAGTGTCACCTCTCGTTGTGGTCATTGTAATTCATCCCACCATAGTCTTTTACATTTTAAAAGTTCTGAAAGTGCCACTCAAGGCGATACTTCTGTTGCTGCCGTTCCAACTACTGCTTCTTCTGATGCTCAGGTTAATACTGGAACATTGAGCTCACATGCTGCATCATTAGGTAGTGTTACCTCAAAAAACTCGAGCGTTTTGTTAGCTACTGCTGTGGTAGAAATTATGGATGGTTGTGGATTGTATCAACCTGTTCGAGCTTTAATTGATGGGGGCAGCATGACCTCTTTTGTATCTCAGTCTTGTATTCGTCAGTTAGGTATTAGACATTCTTCTGCTACCTTATCGGTACAAGGTATTGGTGCTATAAAAAGTACAGTGGTTGGTCGAGTTGATCTTCAGATAAAACCTGTGGATAGAGTGGATCCTATTTTTAATTGTGAGGCGTTTGTGTTGCCAAAAATTTGTGAGGACCTACCCGTTGTTAGTTTGGATGTTGGGCATTGGTCTTATATTGCTAATTTAAAGTTGGCAGATCCTCGGTTTCATCTATCTGGTAAGGTGGACTTATTGCTTAGAGCTGATATCTTTTCTCAGTTATTATTAGAAGGTAAAGTTCAAACTCCTAGAGGTATGCCTGATGCTCTTAATACCGTTTTTGGCTATGTCCTTATGGGTCCCTGTAGTTCGGTTCTTATGACATCTGCCACCTCGTTGTTTTGTCACGTGGATCAAATGGTTTCGTTGGAGGAGTCTGTAAAGCAGTTTTGGAGTTTAGAAACTGTTCCTGAAGTAGAATGTTCAGCTCCTGAAGATATTCTTTGTGAGAAAAATTTTGTTGAGAATGTTTGTCGAGACGGCTCTGGTCGTTATACCGTTGCTCTACCTTTCAGGGAATTATCTCCTGTTTTTCCAGGAATGTTTGAGTTAGCTGTAAATCGTTTTCTTTCCTTAGAAAAAAGGCTTTTGAAAAATCCTAGTGTTTATCAGGAATATTGTACCTTTATGAAAGATTATTTGGATTTGCATCATATGGAGCTTGTGTCAGAAACTTCTCGTCCATTATCTTGTTACTATATTCCTCACCATGCTGTATTAAAACCTGATAGTTTGACTACCAAGTTGCGAGTTGTATTTAATGCTTCTGCTCGAATTGGAAATCAGAATTCTCTTAATCAGTGCTTGTTTACTGGAAAGAAACTACAACAAGATATTTTAACTATTTTATTGGGTTTTCGACTTCATAAATATGTCTTATCCACGGATATTAAGCAGATGTATAGGCAGATACGAGTTGAGAAAAGTCATTGTGATTATCAGAGGATTGTTTTTAGATTCTCTCCTGATGAAGAGTTACAGGAATTTCGGTTATTAACAGTTACTTATGGTGTATCATCAGCTCCTTTTCTTGCTTTAAGGACTTTGTTGCAGCTGAGTGAAGATGAAGGTAGAGAGTTTCCCCTTGCCGCTGAAGTTTTGCGTACGAGTACTTATGTTGACGATATAGTTTGTGGTGGTGATACCTTAGAAATTGCGCTAGATCTTCGGAATGAGTTGATATCCTTGTTATCTCGAGGTCAGTTTGAATTGCGTAAGTGGTCGAGCAATGATATGCGATTATTAGAAGGTTTACCGGAGTCGCATATTGGTAAGAAACCTATTTCTTTTGATGATACTAGTTGTTCGTCACCTCTAAAAATCCTTGGACTTGTATGGAATGCACAGTTGGATTGTTTTTCTTTTGAAGTGACAGCTCTGGACAAATCTTGTACTAAGAGAAGTATGTTGTCTGAATTGGCCCGAGTGTTTGATCCTGTAGGGTTTCTAGCTCCCATGACTTTGTTCACGAAGCACCTTATCCAACGTTTATGGTTGTCCGGAATCGACTGGGATGACTCTCCTCCAGACTCAATTTGTAAAGTTTGGAACCAGTATAAGGAACAACTGTTATCCCTTGCACAGCTTGAAATACCTAGATGCATGTTCGTGTCCAGGTATATTTGTTGTGAGGTACATGGGTTTTGTGACAGTAGTGAAAAGTGTTATGCCGCTGTTATTTATTTGCGTTTTGTTCTACCAGATGGTCAGGTTTGTGTCTTTTTTGTTTGCGCGAAGTCAAAAGTGGCTCCCATAAGAACTGTAAGCATTCCACGTTTGGAGCTGTCCGCTGCAGTTCTACTATCTAAACTCATGCAGTTTGTAGTTAGAGTATTAGATCCTAAACTTAAAATCGCAAAATTTGTAGCTTGGTCCGATTCTCAGGTAGCTCTAAGTTGGATAAAATCCTCTCCTCATCGTTGGAAAACTTTTGTTTCTAACCGGGTTTCATATATACAGGAACGCCTTTCTCCTAATAGTTGGTTTTATGTTCCTTCTGCTCAGAATCCCGCTGATTTGGCTTCCAGAGGTGTTTTACCTGCTCTAATGTTGGAGCAATCTCATTGGTTTGCAGGTCCTGAGTTTTTGTATAACACCGATCCCATTCCAGACGCTTCCTGTTGCTTTTCTGAGTGTGCTGAAATGTTTGATGAGGAGCGTACGGTAACTTTGGCTTGTGTTAATGATGATAATTTTCTTGAGAATCTATTGAATGACATTTCCGATTTCTCGTTTATACGACGACTTATAGCTTGGATCTTGAGGTTTGCTTGGAATTCAAAATTCCCCAATGATAAGAGAGAAGGTCCCTTAAGTTCAAAGGAACTTTATGAGTCGTTGATTATGCTAGTTAAATATACTCAACATCGATATTTTGAAAGGGAGTTCGAGGGAAATGTTTTTTCCAAACCTTTGCGAAAGTTGTCCTGCTTTATCGATGATCAAGGAGTATTACGGGTTGGCAGTCGTCTTAGATATTTGTCTGTTTCGATTGATAAGAAATTTCCTTGCATCCTACCTCGCGAAAGTCCATTAACTTATTTGCTGATTGATTATTACCATAAACGATACTGTCATGCTGGGCTGCGTACAGTTAGTTTTTTGCTTGCCCAGTCATTTTGGATTTTGTCTCCTAAGCGTGCTATACGCTCGGTTTTGTCAAAATGTATACAGTGTTGGAGGCCCAATCCTAGAAATTACCAACCTCCAATGGGTAACTTACCCCTAGTTAGAATTTCCCAGGTTAAACCCTTCCTGAATTCAGGTGTGGATTTTGGTGGACCGTTTTATGTTGTGATGAATCGCTATCGAGGAGCTAAATCTTGTAAGGTGTATCTTTGCCTCTTTGTTTGCATGGCCACCAAAGCTCTTCATTTAGAGTTAGCTAGTGATTTATCGAGTGAGACTTTTCTCTCTGCTTTGCAGCGTTTCATAGCTCGTCGTGGTAGGGTTGATAATTTATATTCTGATCGTGGCAGTAATTTTGTTGGCGCTGCTAAATACCTTAACCTCATGAAAAATGCTGCTTCAAATGAAAATATTTCCTTCCATTTTAATGCTGCATCTGCTGCCCACTTTGGCGGTTTATGGGAGGCGGGAATAAAGTCAGTAAAGACGCACCTAGCTCGCGTTATAGGCGATCAGATCTTGTCATATGAGGAACTAAACACGGTCGTAATTCAGATTGAATCGTATCTGAATTCTAGGCCCTTGACCCCTATAAGTTCTGATCCTAATGATTTGTCAGTTCTAACGCCGGGTCATTTTTTAAATCTAGAACCTCTTTCGGCTGTGTTTGAACCTCTTGATGGAGCGTATATTCCTGCATCTCATTTGATGAGATGGAAGTTAATAAATCAAATGCATAAAACTTTTTGAGAACGCTGGAGCAAAGAATATTTGCATACTTTGCATCAGCGCAGTAAATGGACTTCATCCGATAATTTAAAACCTATCGAACTAGGAACGATGGTCCTTATAAAGGATGATAATATCCCTCCGTCGCAATGGCGTTTGGGACGAATATCCCAAGTATTTCCGGGACAGGATGGAATTATAAGAGTTGCGGATGTTAAGACCACAAAGGGAATTCTTCGACGCCCCCTGGTCAAGCTGTGTCCTCTGCCTATCTAAATAATTCCTTAGTTTTTTTGTTGATCTTGTTATTAGTATGATATTGTTTAATTTTTTTTGGGATTTATTCCAAAGTGCCATGATTTAAGTTATTTTGTTTTGTTTATTAGCTTGTAATAGTTTTAAAATGCACCATTCAAAGCTGCATTTTGGTGGGGGAGAATGTTGTATTTTCATTTAAATTTGAATTAACTTATTTACACGAGGAAGGCAAATAGTCCCAACTCTAGTTATTTTGCCTTTTATCGCGATAGAAAAGAGGTTTGCTTTAATGAGTGCAAAAACTGGAGCCTAGTAGTGTTCGTCAAAAGTAAGAGAAGCTAGTGCCTCTACAATCAATGGCTCGCAAGTTGCTCTACAATCAACAGCTCGTAAGTTGCTCGACAACCAACGGCTCGCTAGTTTGCCGGTGTAACAGCCTAGTTTGTAAGGCTTTTTTTGTGTATGGACTTGGTGCAGTGTTAAATGCAGCTGAGGGCCCTCTTGAAGACCAAATGCAGGGATTGAATTGGTAAGTGGACCTCTTTGCGCCTCATTTAATTCATCATTTTATTCCTTTTTTGCTCATGTTTAAGTTTTTTTATTGAACCGGTGTCAAAACTCCTTTAGAAAACAAAGAATCAGCCCCTATTTGAGATCGTAACATCAAAGATCGCACACCTTTATATTTCACAGTATTTCAATTAGAAGGATGTAATTGCATATTGACACATAGTTTTTAATTCTAAACAACTTTTTTAATAACCGTTTTCAATATTGTGAAAAATAAAGGTACTTTACTCTTGAGTGAAATTCATATTTTTTGACATAACTCGTACAAAATTAATAAAATGTCATATCTGTTGGTTGAATCTTCGGTCTTAGGACATACAGAGATTTTTATCAAGAATACCTTTTTTTCGTAAAAGTAATAATAAAAGAGTTATCGTATGTGTAATGAATAAAAACGAAGTTAGTATCAATAAATTTGAGAAAAATTTGGAAAATATTTTTTTCCAATTAGAAGCATGTAATTACATATTTGAGCTTGGTTTTTATTTCCAAACAACTTTTCATAATAAGAATTTTCGATATTGAGAGAAATAAAGGTACTTTACCCTTAGCCGAAATTCATATTTTTTGACATACCTCGTATAATATTGAGAAAATTTGATATCTGATAATTGAATCTTAGGTTTTGGGGCATGCAGAACTTTTTATAAAGAATAACTTTTTTTCGTAAAATTAATAATAAAAAAGTTTCCCATGTTTCCAACTCAAGTAGACACGCTGTATATATACTAGCGAACCCGGTGAACTTCGTTGCACCTTAGATAGTGTGTCATAATTAGATAATCTGTCATAATTTTGATTCTAGATCAGTTGCTTGAACGCAATTGCTAGAAATCAATTACTCAAAATCAACTGCTCGAAAATGAATTGCTAGACATGAAAATTGTATGTCCAAATATTTTTTCACAATAATGCAAAATTTGTAGGTATGGTCGAATGAAATTCGATAGTTTTAAGGCATTCCAGAAGCCGCTACAGATAAAATGTTTTAACAACTCATTAATCATTCAGAATTAGTCGACGGTTATTAAAAGTTAAAATAATTAAGACGATAACTGGACAATAACGATTTAATGAGTGAAATTTAATTTTTTTTTTCTACTTTAATGACAAAAAAGCAAGCTCATTAGCAGAGCCCAATTAAAAATTATTTTGCACATCATATCTGAAACAGTATTTGGTTGAAAAATCTCATTTTTGCTGGCAAAAAATATATTAATTAGTCTGGACTAAATTACAGTTCTGTTTATCTTAAAAGGGATATGTTACTATCAACATTCACACAGTGTTGCCAAACTGGATTTTGTTATTTTGAGTGTAAATTTTCCCAGCGATCTCCGAGGGTACAATACATAAGAAGGATACATAATATGACAAATTATATAATATTCCACGT
The DNA here is from genome assembly GCF_917563875.1 of Diabrotica virgifera virgifera. Taxonomy (NCBI): domain Eukaryota; kingdom Metazoa; phylum Arthropoda; class Insecta; order Coleoptera; family Chrysomelidae; genus Diabrotica; species Diabrotica virgifera. Next base: position 109,505,419 of record NC_065450.1, read on the forward strand.
ATACAGTACGTAAATCGTTCAGCTGGACATATGGAACATACAATATATATATATATATATATATATATATATATATATATATATATATATATATATATATATATATATATATATTCTATAACACTATAAAACAGTGTTGAAATTATCGGGAATTGTGGTCTGTGGCTTAGATTGAAACTACATTTAATTAATTTTTCATCTTCATCAGGACCAAACTACAAAATTAACTAACAGTTAGGTACAAACATAATATTACTTACTTACTTAGTCCTAAGCCTTTCTACCTTTAGGTGTATAAAAGCAAATATATAAAGCAATTTAACTTAAAACTATGCATGTCGTTTCACGAGAACGTCGAGGGCGGCACTGAGTCAGGTATCTTTTCTCACATGTGTTAAGGGGCAAAAGTTCCAATATCGAGCCATCTGTTTAATATTCTGCTATTTTTCGAATTTTAAAACATTGCAGTAAATTTCGCTTAATCTACTTGTGTCTGATTTGTAATTAATTGAACGTTTATTACTGTTTATGTGGTACATCTCGAGAAACAATCTTTTCTTATAATTGTTTTCTGAATCTAAGATCTTGATATCTGACAAATTATCAGATATCAAGATCTTAGATTCAGAAAACAATTATAAGAAATTATAATTAGCCAATTATTTTGCTTATATATATATATATAAAAGTACTGAGATAACAGCTGGGAAAACCCTGGTACTGAGGAAGCAATGAAAGACTGGTGCTTCAAAGTGAGTGCCTTTTATTTTGGTCAAGCTTTCGCCTATTGTTTTTAGGCTTCTTCAGGACTTGCTACAAAGAAGAACATTCTTTACAAATATGCTTAAAGATAGAACAAGCAATTCTTACCGAAATAGGTGCACTAGTGCTCAGTGAAAATAAGAATACATCTTTTACCTTGCCTTTTTTGTGTATACATAAGTAATACAGATATTTTTGTTGTTATTATTTAGTATAATTTATAATTATTACTTATGTATACACAAAAAAGGCAAGGTAAAAGATGTATTCTTATTTTCACTGAGCACTAGTGCACCTATTTCGGTAAGAATTGCTTGTTCTATCTTTAAGCATATTTGTAAAGAATGTTCTTCTTTGTAGCAAGTCCTGAAGAAGCCTAAAAACAATAGGCGAAAGCTTGACCAAAATAAAAGGCACTCACTTTGAAGCACCAGTCTTTCATTGCTTCCTCAGTACCAGGGTTTTCCCAGCTGTTATCTCAGTACTTTTTTATTTACTAGTAACCCAATTACTCCTTGGACGTTTTTATATATATATATATATATATATATATATATATATATATATATATATATATATATATATATATATATATATATATATATATATATATATATATATATATTAAGAAGACAATGAGTCTTTGCTGACAGTAAATGTACAGTTTTTGGTTATTTATTTTTGTCGTTTACTAAATTGATCATATTTAAAAAAATTTTTGTTAGATATTTCAAATAACTCCATGTCATGAATGTCCAAGTGTCATTTTATATTTCGTCGATTTTGAAGTTGAACTAAATTATAAACCTTTATTTGAATAATTTTGTTATATCAAGACATTACATGACCATTTTAATAAGTACAAATCTCATTTTAATGACCACCTATTTGAAATATCCTCAATAAGTTGTAAGTACATATAATTTTATATACATATTTTCATATTGTCTCACATATATAATATAATTGTAGCACCCTGACGATGTTCATAATCATGAACGAAAGCTCGGAATAAAGACTTAAAAGAGTACACTTATCAATTGCTGCATAACCCAATAACCAAAAACTGTATATATATATATATATATATATTCTATAACACTATAAAACAGTGTTGAAATTATCGGGAATTGCGGTCTGTGGCTTAGATTGAGACTACATTTAATTCTGTTGAATTCGATGAGTATTTATTAATTTTTCATCTTCATCAGGAACAAACTACATTTCATTTCACTATATATATATATATATATATATATATATATATATATATATATATATATATATATATATATATATATATATATAACAGGTATATAATATTTGCTGAACAGTTAGGAAACAAGGCTGAAATATTGGGGTAGCAGCAATCTCAAAGAAAACTCTTTATAGTAGTTCCAAGCTTTCGAAAATGTTTATTTTCATCATCAGGGAAACTACAATCATAAATAGACAGTATTCAACAAATAGCCTATTTGTTGAATACTGTCTATTTATGATTGTAGTTTCCCTGATGATGAAAATAAACATTTTCGAAAGCTTGGAACTATTATAAAGAGTTTTCTTTGAGATTGCTGCTACCCCAATATTTCAGCCTTGTTTTATATATATATATATATATATATATATATATATATATATATATATATATATATATATATATATATATATATATATAAATGTAAAGAAAAAAGAAGTACTTTGTTGACTTGTTTATAAATTTATATATATATATATATATAATCAAACAAATGAAATAGAGAATGTGGAAAAATCCCCTTACATTTTCAAATTTGTGTTTCAAAGATCTACATCTTTTGTTTTTTCATATATATATATATATATATGAAATATATATATATATATATATATATATATATATATATATATAGTGGTTTGAAGTTTCAGCAATTCGGTTATGTGAAATAAAAGTCTATTTGTTATTTCTAAATATTTCGTCACACTTTTGTGACTTCTTCAGGAGAAAACTGTAAATTTATTAAGATTAGAAATTACCAAAAGCTAAATATTTAATTACTTACAACTATAAGAGTGTTAATTTAGATTTTTTGAACATATTGTAAGGGACATTGACTTAATTTTGATTTTGACATTTATTATTTCGGAGTTATGGTAACTGTAATAAATTTTATTTTCATAGAATATTGTCTGATATTTAAAATTTTTAGTGAATAGGTCAAAGTAAACCAAAGAAAGTATTAACGGAATTTTAAGGTGGAAAGGTATGATTAATAGTAGAAAAATTTTAGAAAGGGACTAGATTATATTAAATTGATCTATAAAATGTAAGTGATGGTACATAGTGAGTTAGTATAAGACTGATATTTTTAGAAATTAAATAAAAATTAAGATGGATTAATTATTAGATGAATAATTGAGTAATTTGTTTGAATTTTTACACTTTTTGAAAATATTTTAAAGGTTATTTATTATTTAGAATGTTACAGTAGATATTACTCAAATGGTTAGTATCAGTCTTATAATTAATAGATTCTGGAGTTTTGTTAATATGTACCATCTCAAGGAAGAGTCGTTTTTTATAATTGTCAACTTGTTCCAAGATTTTTACATTGTTAAAGTCAAATTTATGTCCCGTCTTTAAATGGTGTTCTACTAAGTCACAACAGTTTTTTCTGATATTACAGTCACTTTTATGTTGAGTGACACGTTGCTTAAGCCACTGTTTACTTTGACCTATATAACAACCTTGACATTCAACGCAATTCATTTTGTAAATTATGTTGCTCATTAATCCGTTTGGAGTATTAGCTTTAGTTTTCGAGAACAACTTTGAATTTAGAAGTGGATTGTACTTGACTAATTTGATGTTTGGAAATGGTTTAAAAAGTGGGACAATTTGGTCTGTTAAAATTTTTACGTAAGGTATTTTTTTTGTAAATAACTGGTTGAGGATTATTTATCAAAGCTCTATCACAGGAGTTAGTGTTGTAAATGAGTTTTTTTTAAATGTGTTTTGGGTAGCCATTGTTTAAAAACATCTCAAAAAGTTTATTCAGATTGACATCTAAGAATCTTCGATCACAAATTGTTGTCACTCGATTTTTCATGGATATAATTGTGTTAAATTTTTGATTTCTAGGATGATTTGAATAATAATTTATAAATCTGCCGGATGCAGTATCTTTTTGATACCAATCTAATATAATTTTGTTATCATTTGTTCTTATAACTTTGGTATCTAAAAAAGGTATACTATTTTCATTTTCATTTTCGACAGTGAATTGAATATTTTGATTAAGTGAATTAAATATTGCTTGTACTGTCTGGATGTGGTTAAAAGGTACACTGCATATTATATCATCAACAAATTTATAAATAAATGGTAGTGAAAACGGCAATTTTGAGATTCCAATGTCTATTAAATGGTCTAGAATAATTGTGGCTAGGATAGGGCTTATAGGACTGCCCATTGGAGTTCCAAATAGTTGTTTATAGAATTTGTCATAAAAACAAAAATATGTATTATCAAATAGAATGTTATCAATGAGAGGAAGTCTTTTCTGGATAAAGATGTAAATTGTTCTATTTTAGACCATTTTTCTTGTATGATTTCAATGATCAACTTAACAGGGATGTTAGTAAACAATGACACTACATATAATGAGATCAGAACATAATTATCTGGTAGCTGAAGTCCATTTATAGAATTTACAACAGAAAATGTATCTTTTGTATTAAAACTTGGCTCATGTTCAAATGTTTGTTTAAGTATGTCTCCTAAGAATTTGGACAGGTTGTAAGTTGTGGAGTTTAAAGTACTGACAATTGAACGTAATGGTATATTCGCTTTATGTATTTGGTAGGCCATACAGTTTAGGTATATCAGAGTTGTAAATTGTTAGTTCTTTGGCTTGTTGTTCTGTAAGTTTGTTTTGATTTTTTAAAGTTTTTATGATATACCTAAACTGTATGGCCTACTGTATACAAAAAAAATACCTTACGTAAAAAAATTTAACAGGCCAAATTGTCCCACTTTTTAAACCATTTCCAAACATCAAATTAGTCAAGTACAATCCACTTCTAAATTCAAAGTTGTTCTCGAAAACTAAAGCTAATACTCCAAACGGATTAATGAGCAACATAATTTACAAAATAAATTGCATTGAATGTCAAGGTTGTTATATAGGTCAAAGTAAACAGTGGCTTAAGCAACGTGTCACTCAACATAAAAGTGACTGTAATATCAGAAAAAACTGTTGTGCCTTAGTAGAACACCATTTAAAGACGGGACATAAATTTAACTTTAACAATGTAAAAATCTTGTTGACAATTATAAAAAACGACTCTTCCTTGAGATGGTACATATTAACAAAACTCCAGAATCTATTAATTATAAGACTGATACTAACCATTTGAGTAATATCTACTGTAACATTCTAAATAATAAATAACCTTTAAAATATTTTCAAAAAGTGTAAAAATTCAAACAAATTACTCAATTATTCATCTAATAATTAATCTATCTTAATTTTTATTTAATTTCTAAAAATATCAGTCTTATACTAACTCACTATGTACCATCACTTACATTTTATAGATCAATTTAATATAATCTAGTCCCTTTCTAAAATTTTTCTACTATTAATCATACCTTTCCACCTTAAAATTCCGTTAATACTTTATTTGGTTTACTTTGACCTATTCACTAAAAATTTTAAATATCAGACAATATTCTATTAAAATAAAATTTATTACAGTTACCATAACTCCGAAATAATAAATGTCAAAATCAAAATTAAGTCAATGTCCCTTACAATATGTTCAAAAAATCTAAATTAACACTATTATAGTTGTAAGTAATTAAATATTTAGCTTTTGGTAATTTCTAATCTTAATAAATTTACAGTTTTCTCCTGAAGAAGTCACAAAAGTGTGACGAAATATTGAGAAATAACAAATAGACTTTTATTTCACATGACCGAATTGCTGAAACTTCAAACCACTATAACACAGTCCGGTCGAAAATATTTGTACAATATATATATATATATATATATGAAAATTACTAAGTTCTCGGGAAGAACCGCGTTGAGAATTTATAACTCGACGTTTCGGCACCCTTTTTGGAGCCATTATCAAGAGGGGTATGGTTCCGTTCGAGTTCGGGGTCTCAATCTGCCTACTCCCCTCACTCGTGACGTACCAGTAGTGTCTTGTTCTCTAGGAGAACGGTCAAGCGGCACTGAGGTCTCAATCTGCCTACTCCTCAGTGTCGAGTGACGACCTGTCTTCGCCTGTGTAGCTCCTTTTATACTCTCAGTGCGCGCGGGAACTGTATGCGCGGGAGAGGCCTGAGTGGGATCGACTGACGTGGGGATTCGCCGAAGCAGCGGTCGCCATGTTGCCGGCAGTCTTTTGGCGTCATCGCGTGTGTTTAGGCTGTGAGGGCGTTTTTCAATTTCGATGGCTTCACGGATGATTCTCGATTTTAAGGAGCGGACAGGGGCGATGGTTTTTGCTTTCTCGAAATCTATTTGGTGACCTGTCTGAATATGATGTTGGGCAAGGGCTGAAGTAGTGTCGGAATGTTTTACAGATATGGAATGTTCGTAGATACGGTTTTGGATTCGTCGGTTTGTCTGTCCTATGTATGTCCTTGGGCAACTGGAACAAGGTATCTCGTAGACACCATGGTCTTCATTGGGGATTTGGTCTTTTACGGATCTGACAAGATTGCACAACTTGGAGTGAGTAGTGAAGACGGTTTTGATATTTAGAGGGGTAAGAATTCTACTAATCTTGTCAGTGACACCTTTGATAAAAGGTAGAAAGATTTTGGGTTGATCGGGCGGCAAGTTTTCTTTATTAGATGGAATGGGATTTAGATGTTTCTGAATGCTCCTATTGATTTGGGTTTTATGGTAGCCGTTTTGTAAGAGTGTTTGCCTTATTGAATTTATTTCAGATGGTCTGTGATTGTCGTCACTAAGCCTTATAGAGTGAGAAACAAGAGTGTTGACAACTGAACTGAGTTGGGCGGGGTGATGATGTGACTGGGCATTGAGATACCGATTTGTATGGGTGGGTTTTCGGTACACGGAATAGGAAAAACTGTGAGGTGGCTGTTTTTGAATAAGTACATCAAGGAATGGTAAAGACTCCTCAGACTCAACTTCCATCGTGAATTGAATACTGGGGTGTATTCCATTCAGGTGGGAGAGGAAGAGATCTAACGTATCTTTACCATGGGGCCAAATGACAAAAGTGTCATCAACGTACCGTAACCAGCAAGTGGGTTTGAGATTTGATGATGACAGGGCTATTGTTTCGAAATGCTCCATGTAGATATCAGCTATTACGGGAGAGAGAGGGGATCCCATTGGGGCACCTTTGATTTGACGGTAGAATTGATTTTGGAATGAAAAGTATTATCTCTTATAAAACATTGCATGTCTAACACATACTTTTCATTCCAAAATCAATTCTACCGTCAAATCAAAGGTGCCCCAATGGGATCCCCTCTCTCTCCCGTAATAGCTGATATCTACATGGAGCATTTCGAAACAATAGCCCTGTCATCATCAAATCTCAAACCCACTTGCTGGTTACGGTACGTTGATGACACTTTTGTCATTTGGCCCCATGGTAAAGATACGTTAGATCTCTTCCTCTCCCACCTGAATGGAATACACCCCAGTATTCAATTCACGATGGAAGTTGAGTCTGAGGAGTCTTTACCATTCCTTGATGTACTTATTCAAAAACAGCCACCTCACAGTTTTTCCTATTCCGTGTACCGAAAACCCACCCATACAAATCGGTATCTCAATGCCCAGTCACATCATCACCCCGCCCAACTCAGTTCAGTTGTCAACACTCTTGTTTCTCACTCTATAAGGCTTAGTGACGACAATCACAGACCATCTGAAATAAATTCAATAAGGCAAACACTCTTACAAAACGGCTACCATAAAACCCAAATCAATAGGAGCATTCAGAAACATCTAAATCCCATTCCATCTAATAAAGAAAACTTGCCGCCCGATCAACCCAAAATCTTTCTACCTTTTATCAAAGGTGTCACTGACAAGATTAGTAGAATTCTTACCCCTCTAAATATCAAAACCGTCTTCACTACTCACTCCAAGTTGTGCAATCTTGTCAGATCCGTAAAAGACCAAATCCCCAATGAAGACCATGGTGTCTACGAGATACCTTGTTCCAGTTGCCCAAGGACATACATAGGACAGACAAACCGACGAATCCAAAACCGTATCTACGAACATTCCATATCTGTAAAACATTCCGACACTACTTCAGCCCTTGCCCAACATCATATTCAGACAGGTCACCAAATAGATTTCGAGAAAGCAAAAACCATCGCCCCTGTCCGCTCCTTAAAATCGAGAATCATCCGTGAAGCCATCGAAATTGAAAAACGCCCTCACAGCCTAAACACACGCGATGACGCCAAAAGACTGCCGGCAACATGGCGACCGCTGCTTCGGCGAATCCCCACGTCAGTCGATCCCACTCAGGCCTCTCCCGCGCATACAGTTCCCGCGCGCACTGAGAGTATAAAAGGAGCTACACAGGCGAAGACAGGTCGTCACTCGACACTGAGGAGTAGGCAGATTGAGACCTCAGTGCCGCTTGACCGTTCTCCTAGAGAACAAGACACTACTGGTACGTCACGAGTGAGGGGAGTAGGCAGATTGAGACCCCGAACTCGAACGGAACCATACCCCTCTTGATAATGGCTCCAAAAAGGGTGCCGAAACGTCGAGTTATAAATTCTCAACGCGGTTCTTCCCGAGAACTTAGTAATTTTCATTTACCTGACCGCGGAAATCTTTCCGAACATATATATATATATATATATATATATATATATATATATATATATATATATATATATATATATATATATATATATATATATATTGTTATATTTCTATTTGATATGAAAATTAAATTTTGATAATTATAAACAAAATTCAATTTAATATAAAATATTTTCAATTTTCTCAACCACGGGCATATAAATTTAGAACAACCTGTATACAACAAATTGTTATATTTAATTTTAAGAAGTGATTAGAAGAAGTACGAAACTCGGGACAATGCGCCGAGAATAAACAAAGTGAATGGCGCGTACCATTATCGTTGTTCGCGGAAGGTTCGATCATTAGCCTATGCTAAATAAGACTCAGTTGAAATAAATAATAGGTCATTATCGTTGTTCGCGGAAGGTTCGATCATTAGCCTATGCTAAATAAGACTCAGTTGAAGTAGATAATAGGTCATTAAATTTTGTAAATAGTAGAAAGTAATTTTAGAATGGGAATTAACTATTTTTTTTTTGAAATCCATTAAGCATATTTAGAAAGATTAAAAATTGGTTTTGAGGAATACTGCGAATGAGAGTTGGTGGTGGAAGGTTGATTTGTGAATCTGGAATTGATATTTAGAAAGTAGGGGAATGAATGACAAATATAGATCAGAATGTTTTGAGCTGTCGAGAAGTGAAGTCCAGTAGTAGACGGTAGTGTACGGAGAGTGAGAAAGCCGGTGTAGTTCCGTGAGTGTGGAGATCTATCGTGGAACGAGAGGTAGGCCAGGTTGAGAGTAAAGAACCTCCTTGAGCCAAGAGTGTCCCGGTAGCTGATTGCAGTTTCGAAAAAGGTAGAACACAGCATCACGACAGAAGCAGGAACGAGAGCTATACGAGCTAATATTCAAAGGAGAACATTACTGAAAGCCAGGACGAGGTTTTGATCGCAGCTAAGGATAGCAGGAAACGGGTCTTGTGTGAAGACATTCTCAGTTCACCAGAAAAAGGTCAGTCTCATTTGTTTGGACATGAATGTATGGGGTTTTCGTATTAAATACCACATTATAAATTGAAGAACATAATCAATAATATCAGAAAAGCTTCATCAAACTTAAATAGAATTGTTGCTAATAAATCCTAATAGTTAAATGTTAATAAAAACTTTCAATTGGAGACCAAAAGGAAATAAGATTCCCATTTGTAAATGTTATGTTTAAGAATAATAAGATCTAGCACATATTAAGCAGTGATTGCCATTTAAATAAAATAAACAATATTTTGATTATAATTGTAACCCATATATGTGTATTATTTTACTCTTTTCTTTCCTATCCCGATTAGGAACCATTGAGAAATACTGAGAAGCCACGTAAGTAAGTAATTAATTTTATAATTCGCCCTGAGATTGAAAACATATTGATATGTGATCTGGTTAATTAATTAAATTATTATTAATGCATTGATTAAATTAAATGACAAATAAGAATATTATCTCATATCAATAATCAAGATCACATCAATATATATATATATATATATATATATATATATATATATATATATATATATATATATATATATATGTCTTCATATCAAGGCGAGATGTGTTTGTATCATAAGCTATAAAAGATGAGATCCGTTTTGCAAGGCGAGATCCGATTTTGGATCTCACCTTGTATTCACGTGTATATAGTGACACTCGATGTAACAATGGTTGGGTTACAAGGAAATCGATTATTGTCTGGACCTCATTTTGCACCCCTTTTGGTGAATTTTATATTGCAGTGGTTCCACTAAATCCGCTGTAGAGGGCAGCGCGCGCGGTCCGTTGTGTATATGCTAAATATATATTTTGCAGACAACCCGAGATCCGGTAAATTTGGAAACATCGCAAATGAATTTCACGGTCAGCTCTTTCACTCGGCTTATGTCTAGCTTGAATAAGAATATTTACATTATTTAAGGGCTCTGTCCAGAAAGGCGATTGTCAAATATCTCGAGAACTAGACGGCATATCGAAAAAACTTTGGAATGCTTTTTTTAATGGTTTTTCAAAATCTATATACTTATGCAACAGCAGGGTTCTTATTCTGCCTGCGAAAGCGGTGGATGTAGCAACTTTGAATTTTCAACTGAAACCCTTTATTTTTAATTAAATAGTTGAAATTTAGAATTAAAAATACACAACTTTTGTTTGAATCGATAATAGCTTCTTTATTCCAGTCGGAAGAGCTTCAAAATCGTCGTTTTGGTGACATTTTAAGAGTTTAGGGGTACCTCAGGTTAAAAGGTAAGAAATAAATTTGAATAGTAACGGATTAAGCCAACACAGAGCCTATCGTAAATGTATACTTTTCATTAATGTTTATTGATAAACAAAGCTCCAATTCTATTTTACTTCAACTCATTTTAAGGCTATTTTAATAAACTAATCTGTTCTTTTTTCAGTTTTTTGGTAAAATATTGTAACTTAGAGACGAAAATTCTTAAAACCTGCTATTTTTCATTTAAATTGTCAATAAATAATTAAATTGAGAAAAAATTGGTCAGATTTACATAAATTTTGTTATTCCGTCCATATAGAAACTAAAACAATTGTTACGTAGTTACACTGAGTGTCATAAAAACCGTGTATTTTTACATTTCTTTGAGCTATTTCACGTAATATCGAGATATAAGTTGTATTTTTACATAAGTTATATTAACGTTAAACTGACTTAATTTATAGTTTTATAAGCAACAATTAAGTATAGCGAAATTTATAAAACCTTGTTTAAATTGTTTTACATGCTCTATAATGCGGTTATCTTAAATTTTGTTTTGAATGTTTTTCTTCTTACTGGTAGACAAAAAATGGCAAAATGTGCATTTTTGACATCAAACTGTTAATAACCAACATAGTTACTACTCAAAATATTAAAAAAAAACTAACCGTCGGTATAAAAGGTTGCCTGGCAACCAGATGCAGAACAGTACCATAAATGTTTTCCACTTTTTAGCACTTTCTTTAAGTGAGATTTAAATTCATTTATCACCAATAACTTACACCCATATTCACTCATTACGAAATCTGTTACAAGAATTTCAGCGATTTCAGCCATTTTTTCAAAATTTATTTGGATTTTCTCTAGTAATCCTTCCAAAAGACAATACATAAATGATGAATACCTTTTACACCAACTTCAAGGAGGGTAATTTATACAGGTGCATACCTGTAATTATTATATGGACCGTTCACTCTTGTTAGAGTATTATAGTTCGCTCAAATATGAGCTCTTTTAATCCATTTCACGCGGTAAATTAGTCCGCTTTTCCTTTAGGTCGTAGTTCATAAGTTGTGATGTTTTTTTGCATTCTCTACTATCTTCTTCCACTCTCTCCGGTCCTGAATCTTTTCTCTCCAATTTGCTATTTCCATCTTTGATATATCGTCTAGCAGTTGATCTTCCCATCTTATTTTTGGACTTCCTTTTGGTCTATTTTTTACTGGTTTCCAGTTCATTGTCTTCCTGATCATTTCTTCTACCCCTCTTCTTTGTGTGTGCCCAAACCATCTGAGCCTTTGTGCTTTAATGAATTTTACTATATCTTCTCCTTTATTTATATTTATTATTTCATGGTTCATCAGCTTTCTATATTCCCCTGTTTCTGTCTTTACTGGGCCATGTATTCTTCTCATAATTTTTCTCTCAATTATTCTTAACTTTTCTTCGTCTTTTTTCGTAAGGCACATTACTTCTGCTCCATAGGCTATCACTGATCTGATTGCTGCTGTGTATATTTTTGATTTTGTTTTTTTGCTCAGGTTTTTGTCCTTGAGTAGTTGGTGATATTTCCAATATACTCTATTACCTGCTTTAATTCTTTCGTTTATCTCTATACTCCTTCCGTTTTTGCCGTCCACCATCACCCCCAGGTATTTAAAGCAATCTACTCTCTGGAATGTATTCCTATCTTTATTTCTGTTATTCTGTTTACACTGTCTCGTGTGCTTATAAGATATTTTGTTTTATTCTGATTGATTATTAATCCTCTCGTCTTTGCTTCTCTTACCAGGGTTAAAAGTGCCTCTTCTAGTCTTTTTTTATCTCGTGCTACCAGTCCCAGGTCATCTGCATATCCTATGATCTGTGTTGAGCTTTGAATAATTGTCTTTTTCAGCCCTGTGTCCCTAATTACTCCTTCTAGAGCGATATTAAATAGTGTCTCCATTTCTTTTAATAATTGTTGTCTGTATATGCTGTCGAAGACCTGTTGGAAGTCGATGAATAGTATGTGTAATTCTATGTCATGTCCATAGCTTTTTTCAATTGTTTGTGTCAGTACGTGTATTGCATCTATTGTTGATCTTCCTTTTCTAAAAACCTGTTGGTATGGTCCTACAATTTTTCCTGTGTATTAATTTAGTCGGTTTCTTATAATTGTGGTCAATATCTTATACGTTGTATTTAGTAGCATAATTGGTCTGTAGTTGCAGCACTTAGTTGGATCTCCTTTCTTAAAGATTCGTGCGATGTGTCCGTTTTTTCATTCTATGGGAATGCTTTTGTCCTTCCAAATTGTAACCATTAACTTGTGCATTCGCTTCGTGAGCTCCTCTCCTCCGTTGATGATCAGTTCGTTGTTGATTTCATCTGGCCCTGGCGTTTTGTTTACTTTTAGTTGTTTTAATACCTTCATGAATTCCTGATAAGTAGGTGCGCCTTCCTCTTCATCTCTGTTTTCTCTTATATCCTCATCCTCTGAATATGCCTTATTGTCGTTTTTGTATAGGTCCGTGAAATGTTTTTCCCAATCTTTTTTGTTTATTTTTGTGACATATTTTTTGGTACTGTATTGTTGTTTTATCTATTCGAACAATTTCTTGTTGTCTTTGTTATTCGTTTCTAATTCTTGCATTTGTTCAGAGATACATGTGTTCTTCTTTCTTCTATAGAGTTTCAATGCTTCTTGTTTTTCTTTTCTATATTGGTCCAGTTATTCCTGTTCGGCACTTTGTAGCCATTTGTTTCTTGCGAGGTGCTTTAGTTGACTTTTTTGGTGACATTCCTCATCAAACCATTCTTTCGATTCTTTGTTTTTTTGGAATCCTATTATTTGTTCTGCTGTCTCTATTATGCTGTTCTTTATGTATTTCCATTCTCCTTCTATTTCTATGTGCTCGTACTGACCCAATTTCTGTTCCAGTTGTTCAGAATATTGTTGCTTTGTTTCTTGCGTTTTCAGATTGGCTATATTCCATTTCCTCCTTTTTCCTTCCTTATGATTATTTGCTTTGATTATTTTTATCTTAAGTTTTGCTATCAACAATATGTGGTCAGTGTCTCCATTTGCCCCTCTATATGACCTTACGTCTTGTACTATTTGTGTCCACTTTTTCGAAATTAGAGTATGATTTATTTGGTTTCCATCCATTCTTCCTGGTATCATCCATGTTATTCTGTGTTCTTTTTTATGTTTATGCCCAGTACTAACTATATATGTGTTTGTTGCTGCTGCTAGGTTGCAGATTTCTCCTCCTTTATCATTCGTAGTTTCATGAATGGTTTCTTTGCCAGCTACATTACGATTATAGTCCTCCTTTACGATCTTTTTATTGAAATCACCCAATATTATTAATATGTCATTCCTCGGAATATTTTCACAGGTTTCTTCCAGGATGTCGTAAAATTCTGCTTTATCTTCTTGGTTTGCTTCTTCGGTGGGTGCACAGCAATTGACTATCGAAATTTGGCTTGTTTATTTTCTTATGTAAGATATCCTTTCATTAACTGCTTTGAATTGTATCACTTTTTCCCTCATTTTTTTGTTCACCATAAATGCCGTACCATTCGTTCCCTGTTTGTTTTCTCCCGAATAATACATGCTAAAGTTTTTCTTCTCAATTTTTCCTTCTTTCTTCCAACGTAGTTCCTGTAGGGCTAGGATTTCTAGTTCGTATTTTTTCATTTCAAGAGCTATTTCTTGCATCTTACCTACTGCCAGCATGGTTCTAATATTCCAAGATCCCATTCTAATGGGTTTTGTTCTTTTCTTCTTATTGAGATTCTTTCTTTATTTTGTGTGCGTTATTTTGTTTTCGTTAACCGTTTGCATTTCCGAGTCTTTTTTTGCCATGTCAATATCATATTTCAGCCGCTGTTCTTCGTTTATTAGTTTTTTTTTCAATTTTCTATCAGCTGTTCTCTCTCTTCGTCCCATATCTAGATTTTGCCATTCACTATTAATTTATTGTAGCCGATTTTCATTTGCTTACCTTTGCTTCTTTCGTCCTTTGCTATTTTAGTTATTTCCTTTTGTATTTCTTTTTCTTTCGATGTCCAATGGTTAGATATATAGATACGTATATAGATACGATCTTTATGCTGTTTTAGTTTACGTTTCTTGTTTAGGATTTCCATTTTATCCGTGAGGGCTTCTGTTTCTATTGCGCATATTGTTTCTCCTAGTTTTTTGCACTTCTTAGTTTTATTTGTATTTTTAACTCTTGGGCTATGAAATTTTCCATTTCTTCTTTTAATTTCTTATAATCATTTGTTTCTACTTTCAACCCAGTTACGATCAAGCTTTTCTTTTTGCTAAATTTCTCCAGTTGCTCCATACTTTCATGTAGCTGTTTTACTTCTTTTTTTAGTTTTTGTTTCTCTGCTTTTATATCCATTAACTCTTTATTGGTTTGTTGTTATTCTTTCCTTATTTGTTTTATTTCCTGAAGCATTTCATCGTTTATATTCATCAGCTCTTTCATTATTGTAATCATAACATTTTCCATGTCTTCCTTGTTTTCGTTGCCTGCTTTGCTTGGTGACCGTTTTTTAATTTTACTTCTATTAAAACAATCATCCAAGTTTTCTCTTTTGCGTTTCGTTTCATCATCGGTTTCACTTCCTGTGCCATTTTTTCCACTTTCTAGGAGTGCAGCGCTAAATACCTGGAATACCGATATTAGATTATCAACAATACTTAAAAAATGAAAGTTACCAATTCACCGGTAGTTAATGGGTTATCTAAAAATTAACTGCGCACCAGAGTTGCCAGTTGGCCTGTAATTAGGACGGGGGATTAAAATAGATACGAATTCACCGGGACCCGGAAATATGCACACCCTGATATTCTAGTTACGTAAGCTCGTCCGATTGGGGCATGACGTCAGCAACAGAGTAAAGCATAGTCTCGTCTATGCGTTCGTAATACGAACGCGAATGAAATTTGAGAATAGTACAAATGAATGAATTATGACTAAAAGAAACGAAGTGATTTTTATAGTTTGGAGGAAAATTATTAAACTATTTACTTTTATTTAAACTGATTTTCAGTTATTTGTAAAGTTCCCAGTTTCTTGATTATATTGGTATTCGGAAAATAAAAATATTCATGTAATCGATATCTAATAAAATTATTATATTTCGTTAATTGGCAAAAATTGATTAGTGGCCTACACATTAGTAAATATAATTTTTACCAAGGGGAAGAAAAGCCCCAAAATAAAACCGTAAATTTAATGGATTGATAAAAAAACAAAATTTTTTACTTTTTAAATAATGTATTTCATCAGATTTAAGTAAGAGGCTTGGAAAAGACAAAAATAAGTTTTATAGTTTTCATGCCATGCATTTTATTTAAATTTTGTGCATGTGAAATAGACTTACTTACAGCAACTATGTAGCAATTTTCATAATTTTTCTTTTACGCAATGTCAGGTTGTTAAGAGACTTGTTTAATTCTTTAATTCGGAAGTACATCCGAGACCTAAAAAATAACTTGTTCGCTTTGTTAGAACAGTCTACAGTTACACTTTTGGACATAAGGTTTTCTAAATAATTTTTAGTTACCAAAATGGAATCACCATTCATGTGGAAGGAAAAATTGTCTCCAGTTAGTTAATATATGACCAGAGAGTGTCTGATGGTTTACATAAACCACACTTACTCAAATGATCAACCCACGTGTACGTTGAAACATCTTCGGATTGAATACTGGAGTCCTTCAATTTATGGCAGATATAACCAGCCAAATTATCCAAACCATCATACTCGAGGTCACTAATGTTATTTCATTCTGACTCTCATTGAAAACTTGAAAATCCACAACTGTTTCGTCGTTAGAATCCAGCCTTTGGATCAATTGTCCAGAAATTGGTAAATCTGGGATGTCGTCTGTTTAAACGTTCGAAAATCCGTTCCGTTGTCTTTCCTACCCGTATATAACTTTTATAAAATATAATAAAGCTTTTTGTAAACACTTTAAAAAAATTTTAATGGGTTTTCCCCGAAAAGAGCTTCATTTTTTGGTACTATGTATCACGTTAAAATATTTGATTTGGAATTTGAAGGATAAGATCGTCTTTTTATGAGCTACAAATTTACTTTTACTGGTTCTATAGACTAAGAATATACCATTTTTTCGTTTTTTTATATGCTACATTTTTTCCAAGAATATTTTTTCGATAAAATACTTACTTTTTGAGTATTTGCGAAAAACCGCCGAAAAACGTGTTTTTTTTTTGTTGAAAAGTAAACATTTTTAGTCGCAAGTGACTAGTACCTACTACTGAATTAACCTAGTACCTAAGTTAAAAAAAATCTATAGAACAAAAGTTGCTTAAAGTTAGTCAGATCTGTTTCTGGACTTATTTTAAACGTATATTTTTTCACCCTCCAAGTAAAAGCAATCAACGGCACAAATTCAACTTTGAAGTGGGGGATGGGTAGAATCTAAATCCAAATTTTCATGCAATTAGGAGTCGACCCTGAAAATTATGTGTGTTTCTTTTTATCTTTTAAATCATTTTACTTAAAATCATTTTTTAACTATCAAATAATAATTACATATTGAGGTATTTTATTTTTTAAACTTTAATAATAATTATAAAAATTTTTACTTTCTTGTAATGTATTTTTAAAACAAGCAATCATTTAAATAATTATTTTGTAACAATTTGTATTGTATTCCGAATGAAGTACGTGCCTCCTAGTGGCGGGATACGGGCAACAATACATTGGCTTATAGGGCAGTCCTTACAGTAGGGATCCTGGCCTATACAGAAAAATGCAGGCGGGTGTGGGGTAATACTGCACTTTGGTTGCATTGGTGGTGTATTGGCTAAACGTGCAGGATAGGGCAGGGTATGGTGCTGATAGAAAAGGCATTCAGGCATCAAATATCCAAAAATCTTTTCAGGCCATAATAATGAAAAGACCTTCTCCAAACGAAATAAAAACTTATACTGAAATGATGGCATCTCCTGAGGTAAAATGTTCCGGAAGTAAAATGAGCCTCCATTCGGATCTCCGGGTGAGGACTATCTCAGGGGGAACACCATTACAGGTTAGAAAAATCAGGATAGGGTCTTGGAATCTTGGTAGTCTTACAGGTAAGAGTCTGGAGTTAGTGGATGCGCTCAAACGAAGAAGAGTTCAAATTGCTTGTATTCAAGAAACTAGGTGGAAAGGACAAAGGGCGAAAGAACTAGGTGATGGATATAAATTGTGGTATGTAGGGAGTAGTAACACTAGAAATGGAGTTGGTATAATTGCTGATAGTGAAATGAAAGATAACGTAGTAGAAGTTGTAAGAACGAGTGATAGAATGATGTCAGTGAAATTTGTAATTGATAAAGAGGTATTGAATGTTGTGTGTGTGTATACTCCTCAAACAGGTCTGGGTGAGAATGAAAGAAGAGCTTTCTATGATCAATTGGGAGACATACTGAGTGATATTCCAGCGGAGGAGAAAGTTATAATAGGAGGTGATTTCAATGCACATGTGGGCCAAGCCAAGACAGGATATGAAACAATACATGGGGGATTAGGCTTTGGAACTAGAAATGAAGCTGGAGATGACATGCTAGAATTAGCAACAGCATTGGATATGGCGATTGTTAACACATTCTTTAAAAAGAGAGAAACTCAACTTATTACCTACAAAAGTGGACAACATCAATCCCAAATAGACTACTTCATGATAAGGAAAGAAGACATACGTGAATGCAAGGACTGCAAGGTAATAGTTAGTGAGACAGTAAGCCAACAACATAAGCTGCTTGTTCTGGACATCGAAGTAAAAAGCGAAACTAAACAAAAATATCGGAGAGGACCACAAAAAATCAAGTGGTGGATGCTAAAAGATGAGAAGGAAGGTCTATTCAGGGAAAGAATAGTAGAAAAAATATGTTGGAATATGAAAGGAAGCCCTAACACAATTTGGAGAAAAATGGCCAATATTATTAGAGAGACGGCTATTGAAATACTTGGGAAAACGTCAGGAAAGAAGTTTGAAGATAAAGAGACTTGGTGGTGGTCAAATGAAGTACAAGGAAAAATAAAAGAGAAGAGAAAATTATATAAAAAGTGGCAAGAAACCAGATCGTACATAGATCTTCAAAACTATATGGTCGCCAAAAAGGAAGCGAAAGTAGCAGTAGCAAAAGCTAAAGCAGAAGCGTATTCAAACCTATACGATCAACTTGATACCAGGGAAGGCGAAACGAAGATATATAAAATAGCCAAACAGAGAGCAAAGAAAGCAAAAGATTTTAATCAGATTAGATGTATCCGAGATGAAAATAATAAAATACTAGTTCACGAAAGGGATGTCAAAAAGAGATGGAGAAAGTACTTTGACAACTTATTAAATGAAGAATTTGACAGACAGCCTGTAGAGTCAACGGAGACAGTAGCAGCAATGGTCACCAAAATAACCAACGAGGAAGTGGCTCAAGCGCTTCAAAAAATAAAGAAAGGAAAAGCGGTAGGACCAGATGATATTCCTGGGGAAGTATGGAGAGCATTGGGAGAGACAGGAACAAGGTGGCTAGCAGGTCTATTTAATAGAATTATGGAAGTTGGACAAATGCCAGACGAATGGAGAAGCAGTATACTGGTACCTGTTTACAAAAACAAGGGAGATATACAACAATGTACAAACTACAGGGCTATAAAACTGCTTAGCCACACCATGAAAATATGGGAAAGAGTAATTGATAGACGGATACGTGAAGAGACCGAAATATCCGAGAATCAATTTGGCTTTATGCAGGGTAGATCAACAACAGATGCAATTTTCATTATAAGACAGTTGATGGAAAAATACAGGAGTAAAGAAACAAACGCTCATATGGTATTCATTGATCTTGAGAAAGCATATGATAGAGTTCCTCGAGAGATTCTTTGGTGGGCACTCAATAAGAAAGGAGTCCCTGGTGAATATGTAAAGATTGTGAGGGATATGTATGAGGGAGTAACGACTAGTGTTAGGACAGATGTGGGAGAGACTGATAAATTTCATGTGAAAGTAGGATTGCATCAAGGTTCTGTGCTTAGTCCGTATTTATTCTCATTAGTTTTGGACCAAATAACAGCGAAAATACAGGGTAACATTCCATGGTGCTTAATGTATGCTGATGATGTCGTGTTAGTAGGAAATAGTGAAAGAGACTTAGAACAAAAACTGGAACAGTGGAGACAAGCTCTGGAGGAAAAAGGTTTAAAACTTAGTAGGACAAAAACAGAGTATTTGGAATGTTCATTTAAAGATGGAGCTACTACAAATAAAATGGTATCTTTGAATGGTGAAATGATTGTAAAAAGCAATAGTTTTAAGTACCTAGGATCGGTATTACAGAGTAATGGAGAAATAGATGGAGATGCATGCAGTAGAATTAGGGCTGGATGGATGAAGTGGAAAGAAGCGAGTGGTGTGTTGTGTGACAGAAAAATTCCAATGAAGCTGAAGGGAAAATTCTATAAAACAGCCATAAGACCAGCTATGATGTACGGAACTGAATGTTGGGCAGTGAAAAAGAAAGAGGAACAGCGAATGCATGTGGCGGAAATGAGAATGCTTAGATGGATGAGTGGAGTGACAAAGAAGGATAAAATTAGAAATGAGTATATTAGGGGAAGTCTAGGTGTGGCACCAATTGATGCCAAAATGAGAGAGCATAGGTTAAGATGGTTTGGTCATGTTCAACGTCGAGACGTTAACCACCCAATACGAAGAATAGTTGAAGTGCAGATTCCTGGAAGGAGTAGGAGAGGAAGACCAAAGAAGACCTGGGGGGAGACGATAAGGCAGGACATGCTGGTAAAGGGGATTAACATTGATATGGCCCAAGATAGAATTGTGTGGAGAAATGCAATTAAGGAAGCCGACCCCGCATAGGGATAAGGCAAAGAGAATGATTTGTAACAATTTGTATTATTTAAGTATATAATAATTACATTGTGGTTTCGTAGTAAGTGTTTTTTAAGAATATTAATGTATAGTTTTAAAATATTGTATTGCAAATAATTATCATTATTAAATGGTTATTATTTGTGAAGTATCCTTTTTCTTTTTTCACACCCTTATGAATGTAACAAAACTAAGGGACTTCTGAAAGGTAAATCGTAGACGTTAAAGACACAAAAGAAGCGATACTTAAAAGTTACATAAAGAATTCGAGACAATGCTGTTGCTGCTGTCATTGACTCCTCCCACTATATATCTGTATATCGTGGGAAATATACAATACAACACGAGCTCCAATCGCTTAACTAATACTCTTTAGAGCTGGCATCAGTGTGTGATCTCGCGTTGATCGGTAAATATCTAAAATTTCGTATATAAGTCCTCCCCTTTACTTTTCAGCTACGGATCTCGTTTCGCTGTAAATTTATCAGAAAAATTTAAGTACAAAAATCTTTTCCCCTCTAAGTGTGCCATGATTAATATGTTAATTATAAAGATAGTTATGAACAATATACTCCAATAATTAATTTCCTATTGGTGGATCTCGGGTTGTCCTCGATTTAGTCGGATCTCGCCTTGATATGAAGACGTATATGTATATATATGAAGACGTATATATATATGTATATATATATATATATATATATATATATATATATATATATATATATATATATATATATATATATATATATAAAGGTATTCAGCTAGTGAATTCAGAGGTTGAATCGGTCAATTTAGTTGGCAATTAAATAAAGAAGTCAACTACTTCATTGATATATTGAAAACGTTTCGCTTTACAATTTCGAAAGCTTCATCAGTTCACTACAAATAAAGGATGAAGTCTATAAGTATAAATAACCTTAACAAAAGTGATATAATACTTACAAAGCAATTTGTAGTATGTTTAAGATGTTAAAACAAAAATTCTACAGATACTACTCATTCTATAACAACAACTTAACGATACACTGCGGAAAAATACACCATGTATTAATGTTCATTGGCTATTTATTTAATTCGGTGATTTGAATCTCACTGAAGCCTTCATTTGTAGTTGATCACCGTTAGACGAATTAGCGGCAAATGAGATGTTATTTTTCCCTATGCCAAATCCACCCACTGGCCGACGACACGCATGTTTGTAAGATTTATGGCTCAAGCCCTTGAGTAAGAGGTAGAATATTGACTTAACTTATACAGGGGTGTTAGAGAAATTTTTTGTTCGAAGGGTAGAATAATGTGGCAGAATTATTTGAAGCTTTAAATCTCGGAATATGGGTTGTGTTGTTTTTTATGTAAGATAGGATTTATTATGGCAGAATTATTTGAATCTTTGCATCTCAGAATATGGGTTATGTGGGTTATAAAAAAAATACCGGTGGGCCTGGAAATAGATATGAAAAAACGGACTACTTAGCAATATCGGAAGAAGACGTCATGATTTGGCAATAGATAAGTAGGAATAAAAGGAACGAAATTTTAAATTTGGGTTTTGTAATGTCGAAAAACGGAACAGCAGGGGCAGAAATAAAAATGAAAAATATATTGGGACAACAGATCTTGCATCAGACAACTCTATAATGATCTGGAATAAGAACATCAAGGGAAAGAACAAAGAAAAATGTGATGTACCTAATAATTGTACGAAGCATCCTGGCATATGCCTCCGAAATTTCGGTCATGAACAAATCAATCCAAAAGCGCATTTCCCAATCGAAATGGAAAACTGGGAAATTGTTGTGGTCTCACAAGAAAGACCAAGTAACAAGTGAGGAGATGAGGAGAGATGCAATGGAAAAATATGCCCTGCAATATAAGGACGAGAGAAGACTGAATGGTACGGTCACGTCTGCGGAGCAGAAAACACATGGATGGCAAGGTTGCAGAATGAAGCCCAAGACGAACAAGAAGAAGAGGACGACCGAGAAAATCTTGGAAAAATGAAGTCGGAGGCTGTGTCTAATAAAGGGATGGAAGACGAAGACTGTGAAGATTGACTACAAGAATTGGAAGTCCTGGCTGACGGAAGGGAAAAAAGCCTGGCTGTAGGCAACACCTTACATATATGTATGAACATACATACACATATACATATATAGACATATATACATATGCACACATATAAACACATACACATATGTTGACTTATTTATTGTGTATGATGAGAGAATGGTAAACCTGGCTCAAATTATCGATGTCAGTTCTTTTATTTAAAGCAGATGGATTTTTGAGAATTTCACACATCTCAATGAAGGTGCGTCTTTGATGATTTTGATGTTTGGCGAGTATTTTGACTTTAGTGAAGTCGATATGATGTTTAGTGGAAATGGCATGTTGTGCTAGGGCACAAGAGGGTTTGGACATCCTAATGTCACTTTTGTGTGAAGTAAGTCTACCTAAAAGCGATCGACTAGTCTGGCCTATGTAGGAGGAGTGGCACTCAGAACACGGAATATTGTACACAACATTAGTATGTTCTAAAGTGCTCAATGGAGTTTTGGATTTGGAAAACAACTTTCCGACAGTTTTGGCGTTTTTTAGGGCTATTTTTACGGGTAAATTTTTGAACAGTTTAGTAAGCTTATTTGTGACTTGTGGGAAATACGGGAGGGAAGCATATTTTGTGGCTCGTTCAGAAGTGATCGGGGGATGGTTTGACTGTATGCTATTGGAAATGGAAGCTAATATTTCACCGTTAGGTGCCTCAGAAATTGAACGACCGTAGCTTTTAGAAAATAGATATTTGTTGATGATGGGTATGGGATAGGAGTTGTCAATGAGGATGGATTTAAGTAGACCCAGAGATTCGTCTTTGTACTGCGTATGTGTCAATGTATGTACTCTAAGGCTAAGAGCTTGTACGAGGTTATGTTTATATCTCATTGGGTGAGCAGAGTGGTAATTTAGGAAACGGTTGCTCGCCATTTCTTTCCTGTACCACGTGGTACCCAATGTGTTATCCCTTGTGCGGATGATTCGCATATCTAAAAAGGGTATGCTATTCTCAACCTCTAACTCACATGTAAATTGGAGGTGAGTATCAATGCTGTTAAAAACTGATAAGGTGCTCTGAATCTTATCTGGTGGTGTTGCAAGGATTAAGTCATCGACATAACGCTTTACAAAGGGAACTTGGAAATCTAACTTACTGATACTGTCGTTGATGAGATCGTCAAGTACGAAATTGACTAAGATGGGGGAAATCGACGATCCCATGGGCGTTCCAAAAATTTGACGGTAATATTTGTCGTTGAATATAAGATAATTGGTATCAAATGTAAGTTTTAGTAATTCAGAAAAAGTTTCCCACGATACTGGACTGTGAGGTTGGATTTCATTCCAATGGTTTCTGAGGGAAGTCACAACGCTTGAATATGGAAGATTTGAAAATAAAGAAACCACGTCAAAGCTTACTAAGACATATTCACTTGGCAGTTGATAGTTGTTGATAAAATCACTGAACTGGAAAGAATCTATTATATTGATGTCATTCTTATAGTTGTATGCTTTAGAAAGTATGTCGGTTAAGAATTGGGCAATATTGGTATTTGGAGCATTTATTGACGATAATATGGGACGCATACTCAGCTGGGGCTTATGGATTTTGGGAAGGCAATAGAACCTGGGGGCGTAGCCATTGTAATTATGGAGGGATTTAGCTAGTTTCTCATCAATTATATTTTTGTTTTTTAGATCAGTGATGTATTTATTGATTTTGTTGGTATAGGTTGATGTGGGGTTGCGGAGGAGTGGCTGATAGTATTTACTATCATCTAATAGTTGTTGGCTCAGATTTAGGTATTGTTCTCTCATCATCAGGACTGTGGCATTACCTTTATCGCTAGTTAATACCATTAGATCTGGGTGTTCTTTTAGGAATGTGGAAGTTTGTTGATATATGATATCGATATCGGATCTGGCATTGGGAGGTTTATGTGAGAAGTTAGTAAGAATGTTGTTGGCAGAGGATCTAAGTTCGAGAAGTTCGTTTGCTTCAGAGTATGATAGTATGTTTTCTATGTCTGCTAAGAGATTACATACGGAATAATCTTTAAAGGAGGCTTGTAGTCCGAACTTAGGTCCGAGAGATAGTAGTTTTGAGACATCTCTAGGGATTTGGATATTGGTGAGATTTTTTATCCATTTGTCATGAAATGGTAACTGATTGAAAGGAGAGGACCCTAGATTGCACAGTTTTTTTTGGAGATGAGACATAGAATTATTTAGAAAGAAAGTGTATTTTTTGATAAGGGAAGCTTCATATTGATCTAGAATATTAGAAGGTAGGAGAGATTCAAGTTGGAAGAAGATATTGGACATTTGTCGATGAATGAATGCTATATCAGAATGTACAGAAGAAATGTGGAAGTTCAATAGTCTAGCTCTCACCTGTGTGTTGATGGCATCTCCTCGTCTTTTTAATCTATTGGACAGGGTGTCCATGGTAGAATGCATCAGATGGTCGGTGCGATCACTTAAGAACCTTGGGCATCTCTTCGTCTTTCTGCATTGGATTAAAAAGGTCTTCTTTGCTTCAGTTCTCGCCAGTTTCTCGTTAAGCTTGCTCCATCTCTTGAGTAGTAGCGTACAATTTTGGCCATATTTTCGTCTGATGGTCACGAAAAATCCCTCTGTATAGGTAGACATTGCAAGGTATGCGACCGTTAATTTAAATTTAAAGGTATTCAGCTAGTGAATTCAGAGGTTGAATCGGTCAATTTAGTTGGCAATTAAATAAAGAAGTCAACTACTTCATTGATATATTGAAAACGTTTCGCTTTACAATTTCGAAAGCTTCATCAGTTCACTACAAATAAAGGATGAAGTCTATAAGTATAAATAACCTTAACAAAAGTGATATAATACTTACAAAGCAATTTGTAGTATGTTTAAGATGTTAAAACAAAAATTCTACAGATACTACTCATTCTATAACAACAACTTAACGATACACTGCGGAAAAATACACCATGTATTAATGTTCATTGGCTATTTATTTAATTCGGTGATTTGAATCTCACTGAAGCCTTCATTTGTAGTTGATCACCGTTAGACGAATTAGCGGCAAATGAGATGTTATTTTTCCCTATGCCAAATCCACCCACTGGCCGACGACACGCATGTTTGTAAGATTTATGGCTCAAGCCCTTGAGTAAGAGGTAGAATATTGACTTAACTTATACAGGGGTGTTAGAGAAATTTTTTGTTCGAAGGGTAGAATAATGTGGCAGAATTATTTGAAGCTTTAAATCTCGGAATATGGGTTGTGTTGTTTTTTATGTAAGATAGGATTTATTATGGCAGAATTATTTGAATCTTTGCATCTCAGAATATGGGTTATGTGGGTTATAAAAAAAATACCGGTGGGCCTGGAAATAGATATGAAAAAACGGACTACTTAGCAATATCGGAAGAAGACGTCATGATTTGGCAATAGATAAGTAGGAATAAAAGGAACGAAATTTTAAATTTGGGTTTTGTAATGTCGAAAAACGGAACAGCAGGGGCAGAAATAAAAATGAAAAATATATTGGGACAACAGATCTTGCATCAGACAACTCTATAATGATCTGGAATAAGAACATCAAGGGAAAGAACAAAGAAAAATGTGATGTACCTAATAATTGTACGAAGCATCCTGGCATATGCCGCCGAAATTTCGGTCATGAACAAATCAATCCAAAAGCGCATTTCCCAATCGAAATGGAAAACTGGGAAATTGTTGTGGTCTCACAAGAAAGACCAAGTAACAAGTGAGGAGATGAGGAGAGATGCAATGGAAAAATATGCCCTGCAATATAAGGACGAGAGAAGACTGAATGGTACGGTCACGTCTGCGGAGCAGAAAACACATGGATGGCAAGGTTGCAGAATGAAGCCCAAGACGAACAAGAAGAAGAGGACGACCGAGAAAATCTTGGAAAAATGAAGTCGGAGGCTGTGTCTAATAAAGGGATGGAAGACGAAGACTGTGAAGATTGACTACAAGAATTGGAAGTCCTGGCTGACGGAAGGGAAAAAAGCCTGGCTGTAGGCAACACCTTACATATATGTATGAACATACATACACATATACATATATAGACATATATACATATGCACACATATAAACACATACACATATGTTGACTTATTTATTGTGTATGATGAGAGAATGGTAAACCTGGCTCAAATTATCGATGTCAGTTCTTTTATTTAAAGCAGATGGATTTTTGAGAATTTCACACATCTCAATGAAGGTGCGTCTTTGATGATTTTGATGTTTGGCGAGTATTTTGACTTTAGTGAAGTCGATATGATGTTTAGTGGAAATGGCATGTTGTGCTAGGGCACAAGAGGGTTTGGACATCCTAATGTCACTTTTGTGTGAAGTAAGTCTACCTAAAAGCGATCGACTAGTCTGGCCTATGTAGGAGGAGTGGCACTCAGAACACGGAATATTGTACACAACATTAGTATGTTCTAAAGTGCTCAATGGAGTTTTGGATTTGGAAAACAACTTTCCGACAGTTTTGGCGTTTTTTAGGGCTATTTTTACGGGTAAATTTTTGAACAGTTTAGTAAGCTTATTTGTGACTTGTGGGAAATACGGGAGGGAAGCATATTTTGTGGCTCGTTCAGAAGTGATCGGGGGATGGTTTGACTGTATGCTATTGGAAATGGAAGCTAATATTTCACCGTTAGGTGCCTCAGAAATTGAACGACCGTAGCTTTTAGAAAATAGATATTTGTTGATGATGGGTATGGGATAGGAGTTGTCAATGAGGATGGATTTAAGTAGACCCAGAGATTCGTCTTTGTACTGCGTATGTGTCAATGTATGTACTCTAAGGCTAAGAGCTTGTACGAGGCTATGTTTATATCTCATTGGGTGAGCAGAGTGGTAATTTAGGAAACGGTTGCTCGCCATTTCTTTCCTGTACCACGTGGTACCCAATGTGTTATCCCTTGTGCGGATGATTCGCATATCTAAAAAGGGTATGCTATTCTCAACCTCTAACTCACATGTAAATTGGAGGTGAGTATCAATGCTGTTAAAAACTGATAAGGTGCTCTGAATCTTATCTGGGGGTGTTGCAAGGATTAAGTCATCGACATAACGCTTTACAAAGGGAACTTGGAAATCTAACTTACTGATACTGTCGTTGATGAGATCGTCAAGTACGAAATTGACTAAGATGGGGGAAATCGACGATCCCATGGGCGTTCCAAAAATTTGACGGTAATATTTGTCGTTGAATATAAGATAATTGGTATCAAATGTAAGTTTTAGTAATTCAGAAAAAGTTTCCCACGATACTGGACTGTGAGGTTGGATTTCATTCCAATGGTTTCTGAGGGAAGTCACAACGCTTGAATATGGAAGATTTGAAAATAAAGAAACCACGTCAAAGCTTACTAAGACATATTCACTTGGCAGTTGATAGTTGTTGATAAAATCACTGAACTGGAAAGAATCTATTATATTGATGTCATTCTTATAGTTGTATGCTTTAGAAAGTATGTCGGTTAAGAATTGGGCAATATTGGTATTTGGAGCATTTATTGACGATAATATGGGACGCATACTCAGCTGGGGCTTATGGATTTTGGGAAGGCAATAGAACCTGGGGGCGTAGCCATTGTAATTATGGAGGGATTTAGCTAGTTTCTCATCAATTATATTTTTGTTTTTTAGATCAGTGATGTATTTATTGATTTTGTTGGTATAGGTTGATGTGGGGTTGCGGAGGAGTGGCTGATAGTATTTACTATCATCTAATAGTTGTTGGCTCAGATTTAGGTATTGTTCTCTCATCATCAGGACTGTGGCATTACCTTTATCGCTAGTTAATACCATTAGATCTGGGTGTTCTTTTAGGAATGTGGAAGTTTGTTGATATATGATATCGATATCGGATCTGGCATTGGGAGGTTTATGTGAGAAGTTAGTAAGAATGTTGTTGGCAGAGGATCTAAGTTCGAGAAGTTCGTTTGCTTCAGAGTATGATAGTATGTTTTCTATGTCTGCTAAGAGATTACATACGGAATAATCTTTAAAGGAGGCTTGTAGTCCGAACTTAGGTCCGAGAGATAGTAGTTTTGAGACATCTCTAGGGATTTGGATATTGGTGAGATTTTTTATCCATTTGTCATGAAATGGTAACTGATTGAAAGGAGAGGACCCTAGATTGCACAGTTTTTTTTGGAGATGAGACATAGAATTATTTAGAAAGAAAGTGTATTTTTTGATAAGGGAAGCTTCATATTGATCTAGAATATTAGAAGGTAGGAGAGATTCAAGTTGGAAGAAGATATTGGACATTTGTCGATGAATGAATGCTATATCAGAATGTACAGAAGAAATGTGGAAGTTCAATAGTCTAGCTCTCACCTGTGTGTTGATGGCATCTCCTCGTCTTTTTAATCTATTGGACAGGGTGTCCATGGTAGAATGCATCAGATGGTCGGTGCGATCACTTAAGAACCTTGGGCATCTCTTCGTCTTTCTGCATTGGATTAAAAAGGTCTTCTTTGCTTCAGTTCTCGCCAGTTTCTCGTTAAGCTTGCTCCATCTCTTGAGTAGTAGCGTACAATTTTGGCCATATTTTCGTCTGATGGTCACGAAAAATCCCTCTGTATAGGTAGACATTGCAAGGTATGCGACCGTTAATTTAAATTTAAAGGTATTCAGCTAGTGAATTCAGAGGTTGAATCGGTCAATTTAGTTGGCAATTAAATAAAGAAGTCAACTACTTCATTGATATATTGAAAACGTTTCGCTTTACAATTTCGAAAGCTTCATCAGTTCACTACAAATAAAGGATGAAGTCTATAAGTATAAATAACCTTAACAAAAGTGATATAATACTTACAAAGCAATTTGTAGTATGTTTAAGATGTTAAAACAAAAATTCTACAGATACTACTCATTCTATAACAACAACTTAACGATACACTGCGGAAAAATACACCATGTATTAATGTTCATTGGCTATTTATTTAATTCGGTGATTTGAATCTCACTGAAGCCTTCATTTGTAGTTGATCACCGTTAGACGAATTAGCGGCAAATGAGATGTTATTTTTCCCTATGCCAAATCCACCCACTGGCCGACGACACGCATGTTTGTAAGATTTATGGCTCAAGCCCTTGAGTAAGAGGTAGAATATTGACTTAACTTATACAGGGGTGTTAGAGAAATTTTTTGTTCGAAGGGTAGAATAATGTGGCAGAATTATTTGAAGCTTTAAAGCTTCAAATAATTCTGCCACATTATTCTACCCTTCGAACAAAAAATTTCTCTAACACCCCTGTATAAGTTAAGTCAATATTCTACCTCTTACTCAAGGGCTTGAGCCATAAATCTTACAAACATGCGTGTCGTCGGCCAGTGGGTGGATTTGGCATAGGGAAAAATAACATCTCATTTGCCGCTAATTCGTCTAACGGTGATCAACTACAAATGAAGGCTTCAGTGAGATTCAAATCACCGAATTAAATAAATAGCCAATGAACATTAATACATGGTGTATTTTTCCGCAGTGTATCGTTAAGTTGTTGTTATAGAATGAGTAGTATCTGTAGAATTTTTGTTTTAACATCTTAAACATACTACAAATTGCTTTGTAAGTATTATATCACTTTTGTTAAGGTTATTTATACTTATAGACTTCATCCTTTATTTGTAGTGAACTGATGAAGCTTTCGAAATTGTAAAGCGAAACGTTTTCAATATATCAATGAAGTAGTTGACTTCTTTATTTAATTGCCAACTAAATTGACCGATTCAACCTCTGAATTCACTAGCTGAATACCTTTAAATTTAAATTAACGGTCGCATACCTTGCAATGTCTACCTATACAGAGGGATTTTTCGTGACCATCAGACGAAAATATGGCCAAAATTGTACGCTACTACTCAAGAGATGGAGCAAGCTTAACGAGAAACTGGCGAGAACTGAAGCAAAGAAGACCTTTTTAATCCAATGCAGAAAGACGAAGAGATGCCCAAGGTTCTTAAGTGATCGCACCGACCATCTGATGCATTCTACCATGGACACCCTGTCCAATAGATTAAAAAGACGAGGAGATGCCATCAACACACAGGTGAGAGCTAGACTATTGAACTTCCACATTTCTTCTGTACATTCTGATATAGCATTCATTCATCGACAAATGTCCAATATCTTCTTCCAACTTGAATCTCTCCTACCTTCTAATATTCTAGATCAATATGAAGCTTCCCTTATCAAAAAATACACTTTCTTTCTAAATAATTCTATGTCTCATCTCCAAAAAAAACTGTGCAATCTAGGGTCCTCTCCTTTCAATCAGTTACCATTTCATGACAAATGGATAAAAAATCTCACCAATATCCAAATCCCTAGAGATGTCTCAAAACTACTATCTCTCGGACCTAAGTTCGGACTACAAGCCTCCTTTAAAGATTATTCCGTATGTAATCTCTTAGCAGACATAGAAAACATACTATCATACTCTGAAGCAAACGAACTTCTCGAACTTAGATCCTCTGCCAACAACATTCTTACTAACTTCTCACATAAACCTCCCAATGCCAGATCCGATATCGATATCATATATCAACAAACTTCCACATTCCTAAAAGAACACCCAGATCTAATGGTATTAACTAGCGATAAAGGTAAT
Source organism: Diabrotica virgifera virgifera (assembly GCF_917563875.1). NCBI lineage: Eukaryota > Metazoa > Arthropoda > Insecta > Coleoptera > Chrysomelidae > Diabrotica > Diabrotica virgifera. The sequence continues at coordinate 109,536,882 of NC_065450.1, forward strand.
GCCACAGTCCTGATGATGAGAGAACAATACCTAAATCTGAGCCAACAACTATTAGATGATAGTAAATACTATCAGCCACTCCTCCGCAACCCCACATCAACCTATACCAAAAAAATCAATAAATACATCACTGATCTAAAAAACAAAAATATAATTGATGAGAAACTAGCTAAATCCCTCCATAATTACAATGGCTACGCCCCCAGGTTCTATTGCCTTCCCAAAATCCATAAGCCCCAGCTGAGTATGCGTCCCATATTATCGTCAATAAATGCTCCAAATACCAATATTGCCCAATTCTTAACCGACATACTTTCTAAAGCATACAACTATAAGAATGACATCAATATAATAGATTCTTTCCAGTTCAGTGATTTTATCAACAACTATCAACTGCCAAGTGAATATGTCTTAGTAAGCTTTGACGTGGTTTCTTTATTTTCAAATCTTCCATATTCAAGCGTTGTGACTTCCCTCAGAAACCATTGGAATGAAATCCAACCTCACAGTCCAGTATCGTGGGAAACTTTTTCTGAATTACTAAAACTTACATTTGATACCAATTATCTTATATTCAACGACAAATATTACCGTCAAATTTTTGGAACGCCCATGGGATCGTCGATTTCCCCCATCTTAGTCAATTTCGTACTTGACGATCTCATCAACGACAGTATCAGTAAGTTAGATTTCCAAGTTCCCTTTGTAAAGCGTTATGTCGATGACTTAATCCTTACAACACCACCAGATAAGATTCAGAGCACCTTATCAGTTTTTAACAGCATTGATACTCACCTCCAATTTACATGTGAGTTAGAGGTTGAGAATAGCATACCCTTTTTAGATATGCGAATCATCCGCACAAGGGATAACACATTGGGTACCACGTGGTACAGGAAAGAAATGGCGAGCAACCGTTTCCTAAATTACCACTCTGCTCACCCAATGAGATATAAACATAACCTCGTACAAGCTCTTAGCCTTAGAGTACATACATTGACACATACGCAGTACAAAGACGAATCTCTGGGTCTACTTAAATCCATCCTCATTGACAACTCCTATCCCATACCCATCATCAACAAATATCTATTTTCTAAAAGCTACGGTCGTTCAATTTCTGAGGCACCTAACGGTGAAATATTAGCTTCCATTTCCAATAGCATACAGTCAAACCATCCCCCGATCACTTCTGAACGAGCCACAAAATATGCTTCCCTCCCGTATTTCCCACAAGTCACAAATAAGCTTACTAAACTGTTCAAAAATTTACCCGTAAAAATAGCCCTAAAAAACGCCAAAACTGTCGGAAAGTTGTTTTCCAAATCCAAAACTCCATTGAGCACTTTAGAACATACTAATGTTGTGTACAATATTCCGTGTTCTGAGTGCCACTCCTCCTACATAGGCCAGACTAGTCGATCGCTTTTAGGTAGACTTACTTCACACAAAAGTGACATTAGGATGTCCAAACCCTCTTGTGCCCTAGCACAACATGCCATTTCCACTAAACATCATATCGACTTCACTAAAGTCAAAATACTCGCCAAACATCAAAATCATCAAAGACGCACCTTCATTGAGATGTGTGAAATTCTCAAAAATCCATCTGCTTTAAATAAAAGAACTGACATCGATAATTTGAGCCAGGTTTACCATTCTCTCATCATACACAATAAATAAGTCAACATATGTGTATGTGTTTATATGTGTGCATATGTATATATGTCTATATATGTATATGTGTATGTATGTTCATACATATATGTAAGGTGTTGCCTACAGCCAGGCTTTTTTCCCTTCCGTCAGCCAGGACTTCCAATTCTTGTAGTCAATCTTCACAGTCTTCGTCTTCCATCCCTTTATTAGACACAGCCTCCGACTTCATTTTTCCAAGATTTTCTCGGTCGTCCTCTTCTTCTTGTTCGTCTTGGGCTTCATTCTGCAACCTTGCCATCCATGTGTTTTCTGCTCCGCAGACGTGACCGTACCATTCAGTCTTCTCTCGTCCTTATATTGCAGGGCATATTTTTCCATTGCATCTCTCCTCATCTCCTCACTTGTTACTTGGTCTTTCTTGTGAGACCACAACAATTTCCCAGTTTTCCATTTCGATTGGGAAATGCGCTTTTGGATTGATTTGTTCATGACCGAAATTTCGGAGGCATATGCCAGGATGCTTCGTACAATTATTAGGTACATCACATTTTTCTTTGTTCTTTCCCTTGATGTTCTTATTCCAGATCATTATAGAGTTGTCTGATGCAAGATCTGTTGTCCCAATATATTTTTCATTTTTATTTCTGCCCCTGCTGTTCCGTTTTTCGACATTACAAAACCCAAATTTAAAATTTCGTTCCTTTTATTCCTACTTATCTATTGCCAAATCATGACGTCTTCTTCCGATATTGCTAAGTAGTCCGTTTTTTCATATCTATTTCCAGGCCCACCGGTATTTTTTTTATAACCCACATAACCCATATTCTGAGATGCAAAGATTCAAATAATTCTGCCATAATAAATCCTATCTTACATAAAAAACAACACAACCCATATTCCGAGATTTAAAGCTTCAAATAATTCTGCCACATTATTCTACCCTTCGAACAAAAAATTTCTCTAACACCCCTGTATAAGTTAAGTCAATATTCTACCTCTTACTCAAGGGCTTGAGCCATAAATCTTACAAACATGCGTGTCGTCGGCCAGTGGGTGGATTTGGCATAGGGAAAAATAACATCTCATTTGCCGCTAATTCGTCTAACGGTGATCAACTACAAATGAAGGCTTCAGTGAGATTCAAATCACCGAATTAAATAAATAGCCAATGAACATTAATACATGGTGTATTTTTCCGCAGTGTATCGTTAAGTTGTTGTTATAGAATGAGTAGTATCTGTAGAATTTTTGTTTTAACATCTTAAACATACTACAAATTGCTTTGTAAGTATTATATCACTTTTGTTAAGGTTATTTATACTTATAGACTTCATCCTTTATTTGTAGTGAACTGATGAAGCTTTCGAAATTGTAAAGCGAAACGTTTTCAATATATCAATGAAGTAGTTGACTTCTTTATTTAATTGCCAACTAAATTGACCGATTCAACCTCTGAATTCACTAGCTGAATACCTTTAAATTTAAATTAACGGTCGCATACCTTGCAATGTCTACCTATACAGAGGGATTTTTCGTGACCATCAGACGAAAATATGGCCAAAATTGTACGCTACTACTCAAGAGATGGAGCAAGCTTAACGAGAAACTGGCGAGAACTGAAGCAAAGAAGACCTTTTTAATCCAATGCAGAAAGACGAAGAGATGCCCAAGGTTCTTAAGTGATCGCACCGACCATCTGATGCATTCTACCATGGACACCCTGTCCAATAGATTAAAAAGACGAGGAGATGCCATCAACACACAGGTGAGAGCTAGACTATTGAACTTCCACATTTCTTCTGTACATTCTGATATAGCATTCATTCATCGACAAATGTCCAATATCTTCTTCCAACTTGAATCTCTCCTACCTTCTAATATTCTAGATCAATATGAAGCTTCCCTTATCAAAAAATACACTTTCTTTCTAAATAATTCTATGTCTCATCTCCAAAAAAAACTGTGCAATCTAGGGTCCTCTCCTTTCAATCAGTTACCATTTCATGACAAATGGATAAAAAATCTCACCAATATCCAAATCCCTAGAGATGTCTCAAAACTACTATCTCTCGGACCTAAGTTCGGACTACAAGCCTCCTTTAAAGATTATTCCGTATGTAATCTCTTAGCAGACATAGAAAACATACTATCATACTCTGAAGCAAACGAACTTCTCGAACTTAGATCCTCTGCCAACAACATTCTTACTAACTTCTCACATAAACCTCCCAATGCCAGATCCGATATCGATATCATATATCAACAAACTTCCACATTCCTAAAAGAACACCCAGATCTAATGGTATTAACTAGCGATAAAGGTAATGCCACAGTCCTGATGATGAGAGAACAATACCTAAATCTGAGCCAACAACTATTAGATGATAGTAAATACTATCAGCCACTCCTCCGCAACCCCACATCAACCTATACCAACAAAATCAATAAATACATCACTGATCTAAAAAACAAAAATATAATTGATGAGAAACTAGCTAAATCCCTCCATAATTACAATGGCTACGCCCCCAGGTTCTATTGCCTTCCCAAAATCCATAAGCCCCAGCTGAGTATGCGTCCCATATTATCGTCAATAAATGCTCCAAATACCAATATTGCCCAATTCTTAACCGACATACTTTCTAAAGCATACAACTATAAGAATGACATCAATATAATAGATTCTTTCCAGTTCAGTGATTTTATCAACAACTATCAACTGCCAAGTGAATATGTCTTAGTAAGCTTTGACGTGGTTTCTTTATTTTCAAATCTTCCATATTCAAGCGTTGTGACTTCCCTCAGAAACCATTGGAATGAAATCCAACCTCACAGTCCAGTATCGTGGGAAACTTTTTCTGAATTACTAAAACTTACATTTGATACCAATTATCTTATATTCAACGACAAATATTACCGTCAAATTTTTGGAACGCCCATGGGATCGTCGATTTCCCCCATCTTAGTCAATTTCGTACTTGACGATCTCATCAACGACAGTATCAGTAAGTTAGATTTCCAAGTTCCCTTTGTAAAGCGTTATGTCGATGACTTAATCCTTGCAACACCACCAGATAAGATTCAGAGCACCTTATCAGTTTTTAACAGCATTGATACTCACCTCCAATTTACATGTGAGTTAGAGGTTGAGAATAGCATACCCTTTTTAGATATGCGAATCATCCGCACAAGGGATAACACATTGGGTACCACGTGGTACAGGAAAGAAATGGCGAGCAACCGTTTCCTAAATTACCACTCTGCTCACCCAATGAGATATAAACATAACCTCGTACAAGCTCTTAGCCTTAGAGTACATACATTGACACATACGCAGTACAAAGACGAATCTCTGGGTCTACTTAAATCCATCCTCATTGACAACTCCTATCCCATACCCATCATCAACAAATATCTATTTTCTAAAAGCTACGGTCGTTCAATTTCTGAGGCACCTAACGGTGAAATATTAGCTTCCATTTCCAATAGCATACAGTCAAACCATCCCCCGATCACTTCTGAACGAGCCACAAAATATGCTTCCCTCCCGTATTTCCCACAAGTCACAAATAAGCTTACTAAACTGTTCAAAAATTTACCCGTAAAAATAGCCCTAAAAAACGCCAAAACTGTCGGAAAGTTGTTTTCCAAATCCAAAACTCCATTGAGCACTTTAGAACATACTAATGTTGTGTACAATATTCCGTGTTCTGAGTGCCACTCCTCCTACATAGGCCAGACTAGTCGATCGCTTTTAGGTAGACTTACTTCACACAAAAGTGACATTAGGATGTCCAAACCCTCTTGTGCCCTAGCACAACATGCCATTTCCACTAAACATCATATCGACTTCACTAAAGTCAAAATACTCGCCAAACATCAAAATCATCAAAGACGCACCTTCATTGAGATGTGTGAAATTCTCAAAAATCCATCTGCTTTAAATAAAAGAACTGACATCGATAATTTGAGCCAGGTTTACCATTCTCTCATCATACACAATAAATAAGTCAACATATGTGTATGTGTTTATATGTGTGCATATGTATATATGTCTATATATGTATATGTGTATGTATGTTCATACATATATGTAAGGTGTTGCCTACAGCCAGGCTTTTTTCCCTTCCGTCAGCCAGGACTTCCAATTCTTGTAGTCAATCTTCACAGTCTTCGTCTTCCATCCCTTTATTAGACACAGCCTCCGACTTCATTTTTCCAAGATTTTCTCGGTCGTCCTCTTCTTCTTGTTCGTCTTGGGCTTCATTCTGCAACCTTGCCATCCATGTGTTTTCTGCTCCGCAGACGTGACCGTACCATTCAGTCTTCTCTCGTCCTTATATTGCAGGGCATATTTTTCCATTGCATCTCTCCTCATCTCCTCACTTGTTACTTGGTCTTTCTTGTGAGACCACAACAATTTCCCAGTTTTCCATTTCGATTGGGAAATGCGCTTTTGGATTGATTTGTTCATGACCGAAATTTCGGAGGCATATGCCAGGATGCTTCGTACAATTATTAGGTACATCACATTTTTCTTTGTTCTTTCCCTTGATGTTCTTATTCCAGATCATTATAGAGTTGTCTGATGCAAGATCTGTTGTCCCAATATATTTTTCATTTTTATTTCTGCCCCTGCTGTTCCGTTTTTCGACATTACAAAACCCAAATTTAAAATTTCGTTCCTTTTATTCCTACTTATCTATTGCCAAATCATGACGTCTTCTTCCGATATTGCTAAGTAGTCCGTTTTTTCATATCTATTTCCAGGCCCACCGGTATTTTTTTTATAACCCACATAACCCATATTCTGAGATGCAAAGATTCAAATAATTCTGCCATAATAAATCCTATCTTACATAAAAAACAACACAACCCATATTCCGAGATTTAAAGCTTCAAATAATTCTGCCACATTATTCTACCCTTCGAACAAAAAATTTCTCTAACACCCCTGTATAAGTTAAGTCAATATTCTACCTCTTACTCAAGGGCTTGAGCCATAAATCTTACAAACATGCGTGTCGTCGGCCAGTGGGTGGATTTGGCATAGGGAAAAATAACATCTCATTTGCCGCTAATTCGTCTAACGGTGATCAACTACAAATGAAGGCTTCAGTGAGATTCAAATCACCGAATTAAATAAATAGCCAATGAACATTAATACATGGTGTATTTTTCCGCAGTGTATCGTTAAGTTGTTGTTATAGAATGAGTAGTATCTGTAGAATTTTTGTTTTAACATCTTAAACATACTACAAATTGCTTTGTAAGTATTATATCACTTTTGTTAAGGTTATTTATACTTATAGACTTCATCCTTTATTTGTAGTGAACTGATGAAGCTTTCGAAATTGTAAAGCGAAACGTTTTCAATATATCAATGAAGTAGTTGACTTCTTTATTTAATTGCCAACTAAATTGACCGATTCAACCTCTGAATTCACTAGCTGAATACCTTTAAATTTAAATTAACGGTCGCATACCTTGCAATATATATATATATATATATATATATATATATATATATATATATATATATATATATATATATATATATATATATATCAAACAAATGAAATAGATAATGTGGAAAAATCCCCTTACGAATAACTCACACATCCACTATTTCTGGCTGGGAAAAATTTTAAAAAAATTTTACGAGTGGTCGTTAAACCAGTACCTGTGGATCTTTTGATCACTGAGTGTGTTTCAAAGATCTACATCTTTTGTTTTTTCATATATATATATATATATATATATATATATATATATATATATATATATATATATATATATAAGTAGTAGAGTGGACAGTGGAATGGAAAACCATACACACTGTGCTGCTTGAAGATATCAGTCAACAGAGAGGAGAAAGAAAAAGCTAAGTTGTTAATGCTAATCCATATAATTTTCGGAAACGTTTCGTTCTGTGCTTACAGAACAGCATCAGTCCAATATCTAAAAGAAAAGCTGCCTTTAGAAGTAGATCAACTGATAATAGTCTGCTTACTACAAGTCAGCAGAACCATGAGCAGTTGTCTGTATGAGAGAAAAAGAAATGTCAAATTAAACTTACATGTGAAGCAATAAAAGTTGATGTTAAAAGCAGCAGATCTGAGGAAATGGTCCTCCAATTAAATAATCACATTTAAAGTGAACATTGTGTCATCATGCACGAATATTTCATTATAAAATAACCAGATATGCAGATTGTATAAGACATAGTATTAGTGACAGATTGCCTAATTACATGGTGTGTGTGTGTGTAAAATACTAACTCCTGGACCATAAGTATATGTTGAGTGTAAAGAAATAAAGCCAATAAACTGTGTACAAATGCAGTAAGACAAAGATTAAGTCTGTCTTTTTTAGTCAAAAATCCAAAAAAACGTCGCTGTGAATTTTAACTTTTTTTTAAACCACTGTGTTTTAAATAATTGAAAAAGCATTATTGTTATTGTTGTAGCTTGAAGATGGAAAATCCACCATGTACAAATAGTTAAAAATATAAAGACGATACAAAACAAAAAGGGTAAAATATGTCGACAAAATTCACAGGTTTATAGTTTACATCGCCATCACCCCGCCGAACGAATAACAAACAGGCATGTCAAATCAGCTGATAGCAGTGAGGACAGAGTCGGAAATAACGACAATAAACCACAGAACATGACAAGTGCTAAGGGACCTGAACCAGCAGTGCCTATACAACCATAAATTTGAGAAGCTCTTTGGATAAAGATCTGTAACTCGGTTATTTAGGGAAAATTAAATGAAAGTTAGTTGATCTGCTTAAGAATATGGTTGCATGTGAAATTTAGGGTAATAACAGAAAATGAAAAATGGAAAAACTGTATGTCTGAAAATAGTAAAAGGGGGCTGAAAAGAGGAGAATCTTTCAATTCAGAAGAAACAACCAAAAAAAATACAACCTCTTCAGCCCAACTCGTATTATTAAGAAACAATATCATTTGACAGCTGTAATCGCTCGGAAAAAAGTGCTAACGTGAAATAGGGTATGACCCATTACACAATAAAACGGTAAAGCTCATTTTAGTTGCGGAGGTAAGAAAAACTACTGAAAAAAACAAAAAAGGGGGAACAAACTACCAAGTCAGTTGAGATCCAAAGCATATGGCATGTAATAGTGGGAGAGAGATAACAGCAATACAAAAAATTATTATTAAGGTAGTAGGAAAATAATGTTGTTGAAAATCTTAGGAGAAAAAAAAAGTAATATGAGATTATTTATTATGTAAAATCAATGAGTGGTAGATTACACTGAGATATATACACATATATATATATATATATATATATATATATATATATTGCTTATTTCCTGACCGTGAATTTTTAAATAGTTGGTTTTTAATTCCTGGGTTTGCGGTCTGTTATAAATAAAACACTTGAGTTTGCTTAGACGTTTCGGCTGTTTGCCATTTTCAATAAGCACTTTTAATTATTAAACATTACACTGTTATCAAACATATTTGATATACAATACACGTAATATTTTGAAAATTTAAAAAAATGCACAAAAGCATTCTCTCATAACATCTTAGAGAAACACGATGTGCATTTTTTTAAATTTTCAAAATATTACGTGTATTGTATATAAAATATGTTTGTTAACAGTGTAATGTTTAATAATTAAAAGTGCTTATTGAAAATGGCAAACAGCCGAAACGTCTAAGCAAAATCAAGTGTTTTATTTATAACAGACTGCAAACCCAGGAATTAACCAACTATTTATATATATATATAGCAACTGATATATAACTCAGACTTATACGACGGGCAACGTGACAACAGACCATCAGATCCCGTGATTTACAAAAAGTTGCCCTTCATAAATGGCTTAACCAACAATATAATCAAGCTGCTGAACGGAATTCCGAAAATCAAAATAGCGAAATACAATAGCATATCCAACTATAGCTTATTCTCGAAGCTTAAAGACCAGACACCGCTTCTAAATCAGAGTCATATCATCTATCAACTTTCTTGTCTCGAATGTGATGGGCAGTATATAGGACAAACATCGCAATGGTTGAAACAAAGAATAACGCAGCACAAAAGTGATTGCAAAACACACAAAAATACTTGTGCAGCAGCACACCATTCCATAACAACAGGACACCAATTTAATTTGTCAGATATCAAGATCCTAGATTCAGAAAGCAATTATAAGAAAAGATTGTTCCTCGAGATGTACCACATAAACAGTAATAAACGTTCAATTAATTATAAATCAGACACAAGTAGATTAAGCGAAATTTACTGCAATGTTTTAAAATTCTAAAAATAGCAGAATATTAAACAGATGGCTCGATATTGGAACTTTTGGCCCTTAACACATGTGAGAAAAGATACCTGATTCAGTGCCGCCCTCGACGTTCTCGTGAAACGACATGCATAGCTTTAAGTTAAATTGCTTTATATAACATACCTACAACAATTCGTAAGTTATATCATTGTAATATTATGTTTGTACCTAACTGTTAGTTAATTTTGTAGTTTGTTCCTGATGAAGATGAAAAATTAATAAATACTCATCGAAATATCGAATTCAATAGAATTAAATGTAGTTTCAATCTAAGCCACAGACCGCATTTCCCGATAATTTCAACACTGTTTTATAGTGTTATAGAATATATATATATATATATATATATATATATATATATATATATATATATATATATATATATATAAAACAAATGAAATAGAGAATGTGGAAAAATCCCCTTACGAATAACTCACACATCCACTATTTCGGGCTGGGAAAAATTTTCTGAATAGAATCAAAGATCCAAACACCAGTTCTCAGAAATGTGTTTCGCCCTCTTCAACCTCCCTGGGCTCATCGGTAAAGATGAGAGGTTGAATATCTTTAGACACATTCCATCAAAGAACAACATCCGAGACATAGACATAACAGGAGCGTATATCTACGCATCATCTGACAATGACAGTCTCAAGTTTTAATTCCCTAATTACTTAAAGTAAAATATATGTTTAAAAAACAAAAAAAAAAGAAGTCAATCTTTGAACACACTCAGTGATCAAAAGATACAAAGTTGGTTCACCGACCAATCGTAACAAAATCAAACAAATGAAATAGAGAATGTGGAAAAATCCCCTTACGAATAACTCACACATCCACTATTTCGGGCTGGGAAAAATTTTCTGAATAGAATCAAAGATCCAAACACCAGTTCTCAGAAATGTGTTTCGCCCTCTTCAACCTCCCTGGGCTCATCGGTAAAGATGAGAGGTTGAATATCTTTAGACACATTCCATCAAAAAACAACATCCGAGACATAGACATAACAGGAGCGTATATCTACGCATCATCTGACAATGACAGTCTCAAGTTTTAATTCCCTAATTACTTAAAGTAAAATATATGTTTAAAAAACAAAAAAAAAAGAAGTCAATCTTTGAACACACTCAGTGATCAAAAGATGCAAAGTTGGTTCACCGACCAATCGTAACAAAATCAAACAAATGAAATAGAGAATGTGGAAAAATCCCCTTACGAATAACTCACACATCCACTATTTCGGACTGGGAAAAATTTTCTGAATAGAATCAAAGATCCAAACACCAGTTCTCAGAAATGTGTTTCGCCCTCTTCAACCTCCCTGGGCTCATCGGTAAAGATGAGAGGTTGAATATCTTTAGACACATTCCATCAAAAAACAACATCCGAGACATAGACATAACAGGAGCGTATATCTACGCATCATCTGACAATGACAGTCTTAAGTTTTAATTCCCTAATTACTTAAAGTAAAATATACATTTCTGAGAACTGGTGTTTGGATCTTTGATTCTATTCAGAAAATTTTTCCCAGCCCGAAATAGTGGATGTGTGAGTTATTCGTAAGGGGATTTTTCCACATTCTCTATTTCATTTGTTTGATTTTGTTACGATTGGTCGGTGAACCAACTTTGTATCTTTTGATCACTGAGTGTGTTCAAAGATTGACTTCTTTTTTTTTTGTTTTTTAAATATATATATATATATATATATATATATATATATATATATGTATATATGCTTTCTGTTGTTTTCCGGGTTTGACTCCGCGTTGAATAATTTTAGTTTTGAGAAAAACCATTTATTTTTTAAAAACGCTGCTGCTTGAAGTAAACTGAGTTCTTACTCACGATACCGTCACTTATGTAGTTGATCCTGATGCTGCTGCTGCTTGCCCTGCGCGAACTCTGGCTCTTGTTATTGGTCCGGTGTAGGTTGCAGTCGTCGGCGGGTATTACGCGTAGATGTTGCGGCCTGATTTATTTTGGTCTTTTTCTTCAGTACCGTTTTCCATGTTGTAGGAAGCCGTTGCGCATCATCTCTTTGGTTTAAGCCGTTGGAATTTCTTTCAATTTCTATCGATTCTGATTTCCCGTTTTCTTTTTACTTCGATGTTAGCTAACATCGTTGTTTGGTTCAGGTTTATTGTGTGTCCTGTTTTTGCGACATGTTGAGCCAGGGATGACGTGGTTTCTCCCCTTTCGATAGCATTTCGGTGTTCTTCTCGTCTTACCTGGATTCTTCGGTTGGTCTGTCCAATGTACGACTTTCCACAATCCCCACACGGCATCTCGTATACACCTTGGCTTTCTAACGATATTTTGGTCTTTGGTGTTGGTAAAATAGTTGAGATCTTTCTGTCCGTATTAAATATCGTTTCTATGTTGTGTTTTCTCAGCACTCTCCCTATTTTCTATGTCGTACCCTTCACATATGGCAGAATGGTTTTGCCGATCGGTTTATTGTCTTCTGTAGGGTCCTTATCTCTTCTTCGAGCATTTTGAGCTTTTTCGATGTTGTATGTTGAGAAGCCGTTTTTTCTTAACGCTGTTTTCACGTTATGCATTTCTTCATTTTGGTGTTCTTGGTCTGTCAGTCTTTCGGATCTTATGGTGGATATTGTTGACGTGTTCTAAAAAAGCCTTTAGTTTTTCTTCTCCGTGGGTCCAGATGATACAAGTGTCATCCACGTATCTAAGCCACAGTTTGGGTTTGTATTCAGCTGTTTCTATTGCCCGCTGTTCTATTTCCTTCATAAACAAGTTCGCTATTACTGGTGACAGTGGGGAACCCATCGGTGCTCCCTCAACTTGTTTATATCTTTGTTCCTTATAGATGAAATAAGTTATTTAAACAGTGTTTGGTTAGGTTTAGTGTATCCGGTGATATTGGATACTTTTTGCTTATGATGTCCAGTGATTCATCTATAGGAACATTCGTGAAAAGTGAGACAACATTGAAGCTGACTAGCAAATGTCCCGGCTCAAGAGTCACACCTTTTATACGCTCGATGAAGTGGCTCGCGTTCTTGACGTAAGAATCCGCTTCTTCCGCGTATGGTTGCAGCTGTTGGGCCAGAAATTTCGCCAGCGGTTGTTTATGAAGGAAATAGAACAGCGGGCAATAGAAACAGCTGAATACAAACCCAAACTGTGGCTTAGATACGTGGATGAGACTTTTATCATCAGGACCCACGGAGAAGAAAAACTAAAGGCTTTTTTAGAACACATCAACAATATCCACCATAAAATACAGTTTACCATGGAACTGGAAGAAAACGATCAAATTCTATTCTTAGATGTGTTAATAATAAAGAAACAAGACGGACACATAGGCCATACAGTGTATCGGAAACCGACACATACCGATAGATATGTAAATGCTGCTTCACACCACCATCCTGCACAATTGCATTCAGTCATCAAAACCTTGATTACAAGATCCGAAAGACTGACAGACCAAGAACATCAAAATGAAGAAATGCATAACGTGAAAACAGCGTTAAGAAAAAACTGCTTCTCAACATACAACATCGAAAAAGCTCAAAATGCTCGAAGAAGAGATAAGGACCCTACAGAAGACAATAAACCGCCTTTTGACAAAGTAGAAAGCAGCAATTATTACCTCTTGTTTTCGGCGTTCTAGGTATTTTATTTTAAATACCGGGCGCCATCTAGTGCCTTCAAAGTGGAAGGCCATACAGGTTTCATTACCAAAACAAGTAGGTAGATTGTTTGCAAATAATTCAGATTGCACCAGTCTTTGAATTACTTTTTGGCTGCATTGCGGCCTCAGATATACGAGAGGAATGTTCTCATCTTCGTCTTTCCTATAAAGTCGTACTGATGACGCAATAATGCAGAAACCGGTCTACGAATGGTGGGAGAGACGGAGGTGTGAATATTAATTTCGTATATTATTTACATACATATATATATATATATATATATATATATATATATATATATATATATATATATATATATATATATAGTTGGTTTTAATTCCTGGGTTTGCGGTCTGTTATAAATAAAACACTTGATTTTGCTTAGACGTTTCGGCTGTTTGCCATTTTCAATAAGCACTTTTAATTATTAAACATTACACTGTTAACAAACATATTTTATATACAATACACGTAATATTTTGAAAATTTAAAAAAATGCACATCGTGTTTCTCTAAGATGTTATGAGAGAATGCTTTGGTGCATTTTTTTAAACGATTGGATTTCATTTTTTTTTCAAATTTCAAACAATCGGTTCCATTTTCACCAAAATTAAAGATAAAACACCTAAAGACCAATTATCTAACATAATCTACTGTATTCCTTGTGGAAGTTGTAATAAACAATACATCGGCCAATCGTCTAGACACCTAAAAAGCCGTATAACTTCACACAAAAGTGACAGTAGATTATACCCTGATAGATGTTCCCTTGCAAAGCACGTACATGATGAACAACATATAATGAACTACAACGAAACAAAAATACTTGCAATAGAAAATAATCTTAACAAAAGACTATTCCTCGAGATGGCATTTATCAGTCAAACAGATAATTTAATAAATAAGAAATCAGACGTCGAACATCTAAGTGAAATTTACGCTTATTTATTACAATTAGAAAAATAACATCAAATTTATAACACATTTTTAATATATAATTAACATAATAAAAAATAATATTAAATTTTTAAACTAAAAGACAACCGATATGTTAAATTTCAATTAAATAAACCTTTATGATATTAGCGATATATAACTAAACTATTTTCCTACATAAAACACTTATAACATTCAATATTTAATATGTCTAGTACTTCATCTGATTGACATTAATCAACTTCAAATAAAATTTTCATTCTTGTCAATATAAAACTAATTTCAATTAATCCTATTACATAATTAACTAAATTTAACCCACATTTTATCAAAATTGCAGTATCTCGATGCCATCTAAATATCATCTAAATACCATCAACCTCAATTAGGTAAGATAAAAATTGTAAAAAACCATACTATAAAATTGTACCATTTTTAAATATTGTAGCTTTCGTCTGATGATGCTGATGAAAATCAGCGAAATATAACGTTTTGTTAAACAGAGTACCACTTGGTTTTATTCAGCTGGATACCCAATAAACTTCAACCCCATTTTTATATATATATATATATATATATATATATATATATATATATATATATATATATATATATATATATATATATATATATATATATATATACAGTATGTCCCTGTAAGTTGTATCCATATGGAAAACTTTTTTATTATTAATTTTACGAAAAAAAGTTATTTTTTATAAAAAGCTCTGCATATCAAATATCAATTTTTTTGAATATTATACGAGGTATGTCAAAAAGTTTGAATTTCACTCAAGAGTAAAGTAGCTTTATTTTTCGCAATATTGGAAATTGCTATTATGAAAAGTTGTTTGGAATTAAAAACTATATTCTAATATGCAATTACATCCTTCTAATTAAAAAATTTTTTTTTTTTGAAAAGTTATGGATAACTCATTATTTTTTCAGTTATTTCTGATAACTCTTTTATGATTCATTTTACGAAAAAATGTTATTCTTAATAAAAAGTTCTGGATGGTCTAAAACTTAAAATACAACCATCTTATATCAAATTTTATCCGAGGTATGTCAAAAAAGATAAATTTAGATCAAAAGTAAAGTACCTTTATAGTTCAGAATATTTCAATTAGAAGGATGCAATTACATACTGAAACATAGTTTTTAATTCTAAATAACTTTTCATAGTAACAATTTTCGATATTGTGAAAAATAAACGTATTTTATTCTTGAGCGAAATTCATATTTTTTGGCATACCTCGTATAAAATTGATAAAATTTGACATAAGATGGTTGTATTTTAGATTTTAGACCATGCAGAACTTTTTATTAAGAATCACTTTTTCTCGTAAAATTAATAATAAAAGAATTATCTGAATTAAAATAACTGAAAATAATGTTAGTTATCCATAATTTTTCAAAAAAACATTTTTCAATTAGAAGGATGTAATTGCAAACTAAAATACAGTTTTTAATTCCAAACAACTTTTCATAAAAGCAATTTTCAATATTGTGAAAAATAAAGCTACTTTACTCTTGAGTGAAATTCAAACTTTTTGATATACCTCGTATAATATTAAAAAAATTTGATATTTGATGGTTAAATCTTAGGTTGTGCACCATGCAGAGCTTTTTATAAAGAATAACTTTTTTTCGTAAAATTAATAATAAAAAAGTTTTCCATATGGATACAACTTACAGGGACATACTATATATATATATATATATATATATATATATATATATATATATATATATATATATATATATATATATATATATTTATATATATATATATATATAAATTTCACAAATTTTTTGAGTATTGAAGTCAAATTGGGGCTTTAAAGTATACTATTGTCTAATATTCGAGCTTTCGGAAATTGTTTATTTCCTTTTTCAAGAATGTCTACAATGCAATAAGATAAAAAAAATATTAGAATATGTATCAGAGAACAAATAGTAATGAGTAACTTACATTATATATATATATAATGATGTTGGATAATCGAGTACAAATATAAAAATAAATAAGCAAAATCATTGGCTAATACTCGTAAAGTGAATGTGAATTTAGTTGGAATTATATAAAATGATGAAGGGTCATCATTCCATACATTTCTGTGCAACTATATACACCGGTGTTTCGGCCTATTTGGGCTTCGTCAGTATAGTGTAGCAAGTTAAAAAAGTTGTTTGTTAACTTGTAACAGGATTACTACAGGAGCAAGGTTACCATTTTTGGTCAGATTGTTAGAAGACCCGCAGTCGCAAGGCTACAACTAACATTGCCAAGGAGGTAAGGCTGCCTGAGGAAATGAAAAGCCATAACATTATTAAATAAAATGATGTTGGATAATCGAGTACAAATATAAAAATAAATAAGCAAAATCATTGGCTAATACTCGTAAAGTGAATGTGAATTTAGTTGGAATTATATAAAATGATGAAGGGTCATCATTCCATACATTTCTGTGCAACTATATACACCGGTGTTTCGGCCTATTTGGGCTTCGTCAGTATAGTGTAGCAAGTTAAAAGAGTTGTTTGGTAACTTGTAAAAGGATCACTACAGGAGCAAGGTTACCATTTTTGGTCAGATTGTTAGAAGACCCGCAGTCGCAAGGCTACAACTAACATTGCCAAGGAGGCAAGGCTGCCTGAGGAAATGAAAAGCCATAACATTATTAAATAAAATAATGTTGGATAATTGAGTACAAATATAAAAATAAATAAGCAAAATCATTGGCTAATACTCGTAAAGTGAATGTGAATTTAGTTGGAATTATATAAAATGATGAAGGGTCATCATTCCATACATTTCTGTGCAACTATATACACCGGTGTTTCGGCCTATTTGGGCTTCGTCAGTATAGTGTAGCAAGTTAAAAAAGTTGTTTGTTAACTTGTAAAAGGATTACTACAGGAGCAAGGTTACCATTTTTGGTCAGATTGTTAGAAGACCCGCAGTCGCAAGGCTACAACTAACATTGCCAAGGAGGTAAGGCTGCCTGAGGAAATGAAAAGCCATAACATTATTAAATAAAATGATGTTGGATAATCGAGTACAAATATAAAAATAAATAAGCAAAATCATTGGCTAATACTCGTAAAGTGAATGTGAATTTAGTTGGAATTATATAAAATGATGAAGGGTCATCATTCCATACATTTCTGTGCAACTATATACACCGGTGTTTCGGCCTATTTGGGCTTCGTCAGTATAGTGTGTAGCAAGTTAAAAAAGTTGTTTGTTAACTTGTAAAAGGATCACTACAGGAGCAAGGTTACCATTTTTGGTCAGATTGTTAGAAGACCCGCAGTCGCAAGGCTACAACTAACATTGCCAAGGAGGCAAGGCTGCCTGAGGAAATGAAAAGCCACAACATTATTAAATAAAATGATGTTGGATAATCGAGTACAAATATAAAAATAAATAAGCAAAATCATTGGCTAATACTCGTAAAGTGAATGTGAATTTAGTTGGAATTATATAAAATGATGAAGGGTCATCATTCCATACATCTCTGTGCAACTATATACACCGGTGTTTCGGCCTATTTGGGCTTCGTCAGTATAGTGTAGCAAGTTAAAAAAGTTGTTTGTTAACTTGTAAAAGGATTACTACAGGAGCAAGGTTACCATTTTTGGTCAGATTGTTAGAAGACCCGCAGTCGCAAGGCTACAACTAACATTGCCAAGGAGGTAAGACTGCCTGAGGAAATGAGACTGCCTGAGGAAATGAAAAGCCATAACATTATTAAATAAAATGATGTTGGATAATCGAGTACAAATATAAAAATAAATAAGCAAAATCATTGGCTAATACTCGTATTATATATAGTTGTATATAGTTACACAGAAATGTATGGAATGATGACCCTTCAACATTTTATATAATTCCAACTAAATTCACATTCACTTTACGAGTATTAGCCAATGATTTTGCTTCTTCTTCTTCTTTGAGTGCCTCTCCTATCGGAGATTGGATATCATTAGGGCGATTCTAATTTTATTTACTGCTGTTTTGAACAATTCGTTAGTGGTATTTTGCTTATTTATATATATATATATATATATATATATATATATATATATATATATAACGTACAAACTTTAGAAAAAAATATTAAAATGAAACCAGAGTTGTAATGAGTTAAAGGGGTTGTAGGGTTGTGTTATAGAGGTAGCACCTTTTATCGGAACGACCACATCAAGCGTCATAGACGGGAGATGGTTCTTGATAACTGGTCCTCATAAGACAACTAACTCTCACTTATGGCTCCACGTGCCACACCCCGGGCAACTGCATTGGTCTGCAGGCTAAACTAAGTGAGGGTAGCCAGATATGGCGATAATTTAACCGAGTGATTGCCGGTATAAGCAATCTCCCACTTATCGACCAACGGCTTCGGGCGGATGAGTTAGTAAGTGGTAGGGCACTCTTTTGTCCTGGGGTTGAGAAATCGGCCTCGAAGGCGGATGAACAAAAAAAAACGGTCAACGGCATAAGGATGTAGAAGGCAAGGGGAAACCACTACATTAAAGATCATATACGGATATCCCTAGTACAATTGTCATGGCTGTACAAAAAAGTAACTCTGTTACTGATCATGGATATCGGAGACCAAGATCCGGCAGGGGAGGCAAATCACAGATAGACCACAGGGCCTCTCAGGTCGATATCAAACGAAATCCCTGTGAAATACCCATCAGTAACACATCGTCCAAAAAGAAGACTAAAATCGACAAAAAGTGCATGAAGGTAGGCACGTGGAATGTTAAGTCAATATACCAAGCAGGTAAAGTCCATAATGTCATTCAGGAAATGGAAAGACTTAACATAAAAATATTAGGATTAAGTGAGACCAGATGGCCCAATTCAGGTGACATACTAGTAGGCCAAACAAAGATATACTACTCTGGTAATGACAATGACCCAAATCACTGGAACGGAGTAGCGATATTAGTTGATAAAACCACCCAGAAATTTGTAACTGGCTTCTTACCCATCTCGGATAGAGTTATGATGGTAACACTCAAAACAGCCCAGTCTAGAGTCAATATAATTCAAGTATATGCTCCCACAGCAGATAAATCGGATGAAGAGCTCGAACAGTTTTATAACGAATTACAACAAGCTTTAGAAGTAACCAAGTCTAGAGACGTTACAATAGTAATGGGAGATCTAAATGCAAAAATCGGTAGAGGAAGTCAAGGTGATTTTATTGGAAACTTTGGACTGGGCACTCGTAACGAGAGAGGAGAAAGATTGGCTCAATTCTGCCAAGAGACCGATTTTATTGTCACGAATACTTATTATGATCTGCCGACCAGGAGACTCTATACATGGAAATCACCAGCAGACAACCAACATAACGTCATCAGAAACCAAATTGACTACCTTCTCATCTGCAAACGATACCGAAATTCCATAAAATCAGTAAAATCATACCCTGGAGCTGATGTGAGATCAGATCACAACCCAGTTGTAGGAAGGTTTAGAATTAATCTAAAGAAGCCTGTGGTTAAAACTAAAGTAGAGACGATACAAGTATCTCGTTTGAGAGATCCATCAACAAAAGAGCAAGTCACACTAAAAATTAAAGAAGAGCTCACCAAAATAGAAATTATTCCTACTGAAGATGCGAACAGGAAATGGCACATGTTAAAAGATGCTCTTATCCGCACATGTGAGACAACACTTACACCTAAACTAATTAAGAATAAAAATGAATGGATGACCGAGGAGATTCTAGATCTCATGGAAGCAAGGCGATCTTATAAAACCAAAGACAAAAACATGTATAATATTATACACACAGAAATAAGGAGAAAGATCAGAGAGGCAAAGGAAAGATGGTATAGTGACAGATGCGCAGAGATTGAACAGTTGGTAGAGAAACATGATAACTTAAACCTTCATAAGAAAATTAGTGAAATAACAGGCACTAATATTAAGAAAAAATCAAACATACTGCTGGATAAAAACGGAAAAATAATTATAGACGTAGGTGAAAGGCTTAAAAGATGGCAGGAATATATTCAAGAGCTATTTAAAGACGAACGGACTGAAATAGTACTAGAGCAGGAAAAGTTCGACAACGGCCCAGACATAACAGAAGATGAGGTACTAGAGGCGATAAAGCGAACAAAGAACAACAAGGCAACAGGTCCTGACCAAATACCTGTAGACATAATACGGTTAATAGAGGACCAGCAAATTGGAATATTGGTCGACTTATTTAATACAATATACAGTACAGGAATCATTCCCAGAGATTGGCTGCTGTCAACGTTCATAACACTGCCAAAAAAACCAAATGCAAAAGAATGCCAAGACCACCGGATAATAAGTTTAATGAGTCATACACTCAAAATATTTTTAAAAATTATACACCGGAGAATACATAACAAACTTGAGCAGGACATAAGCGACACGCAATTTGGATTTAGAAATGCAATGGGAACGAGGGAAGCCCTGTTCGCTGTAAATGTACTTGTGCAAAGGTGCATGGATGTTAATCAGCCAGTATATATGTGTTTCTTGGATTACAACAAAGCCTTCGATAAGGTCAGACATAACCGCCTTATCGAATTACTTGAAAAGAAAAACTTAGATATGAGGGACATCAGGATCATTAGTGCTATCTATTATAATCAGATCGCTGTGGTAAAAGAGAACAACGCCTTTTCAAATGAAATACGTATTGAGAGGGGCGTCAGACAGGGCTGTGTCCTGTCTCCTACTTTGTTCAATTTGTATTCAGAGGAAATAATCCAGGAAGCACTAGAAGACCTAACCACGGGAATAAAAGTAAATGGTCGACCAATCAATAATATACGGTTTGCCGACGACACTATTTTATTAGCCGAATGTCTTAAGGATTTACAACAAATGGTTGACAGAGTGGTAGAAGTCAGCCAAGAAAACGGACTGTCCCTAAAC
The DNA here is from genome assembly GCF_917563875.1 of Diabrotica virgifera virgifera. Lineage (NCBI taxonomy): Eukaryota > Metazoa > Arthropoda > Insecta > Coleoptera > Chrysomelidae > Diabrotica > Diabrotica virgifera. The sequence goes on from NC_065450.1 coordinate 109,558,422, forward strand.
ACAAAAAAGACACAATTTATGGTAATCACAAAAGTTCAACAGCGCCAAGAAAGCATAACAATACATGGAGAACAAATTAAAAAGGTTGAAAAATATAAATATTTGGGTACAATAATTAATGAAACTAATGAGTACACAGAAGAGATTAAAGCAAGAATAGGACAGGCAAGAAATGCTTTCAACAAACTAAAAAAAGTACTCTGTAGCAGGGACATTACAATTTCTTTAAAGATAAGACTTCTGAGATGCTACGTGTTCTCCGTATTATTCTATGGGTTGGAGGCTTGGACATTAAAGAAGGATGTTTCGGACAGATTAGAAGCCTTCGAGTTATGGGCCTACAGAAGAATATTAAGAATAAGTTGGGTGGATAGAGTCACGAATATCGAGGTGTTGAGAAGAATGGGAAAAGATAAAGAGGTTTTAAATACAATTAAAGTCAGAAAACTGCAATATCTGGGACATGTTATGAGGGGCGAGCGTTATAACTTGTTACAATTGATAATGCAAGGAAGAATACAGGGTAGAAGGAGTCGCGGAAGAAGACGCATCTCCTGGTTAAACAATTTGAGAGCTTGGTTTAATTGCACTTCTGCTGATCTCTTTAGAGCAGCGGTATCGAAAGTGCGAATTGCCGTGATGGTTGCCAACCTTCTTAGAGGAGATGGCACATGAAGAAGAAGAATGAGTTAAACGCAAAAAAAAACGTGATTTAATTTTTTTTATTTTTACGGTAAAATTGCGATTTTGACAATATTCCCTCACCTAAAATTTAAAATAAATTTCATTTTCGTTTTTAACACCGTCAAAAACATAATGTAAGACCAAAATTAGCCATTCACCACCCATGGTCAGTATCTCTAAAAACAAGCGTTATTTTGGGGATTTCTAATGTCGATATTTAAAGTTGCCCTATTTTTTTTTTCTATAAAACATTTTGATCTAAAACTTTCTAGAAAACTTCTATGTACCCTATATTTTAACATAAACGTGATTAAAAAGCTAAATTTCCAATTTTGTCACTCAACTTTTGCGATTAATCTTTACAATGCACAAATCTGCACCTTTTACTTTAAAAAATTCATAACCTTTATCAGAATAAGACTGAAAGCTTGAAACAGGTACTGTTGTCTTCAGCAGTATTAGAACTATATACTGTAAAAATTTCAAAAAATTTCAAAAATTGGAAAAAAATATTGAAATGTAACAGAGTTGTAGCCAGGGCGGCATTTAGGTCAAATGACGCTCTACTCAAATGGCATGCCGCCCTAGGCAATTGCCTATATTGCCTAATGGATAAAGCGGCTCTGGTTGTAGCGAGGTAAACGCAAGAAAACATGATTTCATTTTTTTATTTTTATGGTAAAATTGCGATTTTGACAATGTTCCCCCACATAAAATTCAAAATAAACCTCATTTTCGTTTTCAGTACTATCAAAAACATACAGTATGACTAAAATTGGACATTCACCTCTCCGTGGTCAGTACCTGGTCAGTTTGGGGGTGCCTGCCGCTCGTCTAGTACAGGTTCATATATTGCCGAATGGTTTTTGTTTTAGTAGGGGAGGAAAGTATGCTAAATGTGCAGTCACTCGAGCCATATGGGGACCTATTAGGTTGTGATGATTAGGTCCTACAAGTAAAAAAAAATATGTAAAGTTTTCCATTTTGATGGGGACTTTCCATTTTTTAATTTAATTTTCCATTTCCAACAATCGTTTTTTTTTCGATTATAGCGCCATCTATCCATTATTCGAAAAAATGTCTGGAATAATAGTTACTTACTTGTAAGCAAGGAATCCAAATCTGCAATAAAAAATAGGGACTCCCATTTAAGATTTTAAAGTAGCCCCCGCCCCACCTCCGTGGGGGACCGTGTTTAGTGCCATTCGATAGATTTTTTAAAAATATTAAATAAGTGTATTTTTCAGTTTTTCGATCTGATGTTCATTTCGCGAAATATCGCGGGATTCGTATTTAAAATTTTAAATTTACCCTCCACCCCTCTCCGTGGGGAGTCGTGTTTGGTATCGTTCGATAGATTTTTAAAAAAATATTGAGTACGTATTTTTAGTTTTTCGATCTGTCGTTCATTTCGCGAAATATTCGCTTTTTTCTTGTGAAACTTTGTGACTCACCCATTTCCTTACGCCCCACTCAAATCGTCAGATTTTTGAAATATACACTGTTTTGCATGTATTTAACTTACCGTATCTTAATCTGACGATTTCGAGTTTTTTTAAGGATAGATTTTAATTTTCGCCCCCCTCCTTAACGAACTCCCCTGTATTAAGGGCCAATATATGGTAGAGGTACATTTACAGGGTACAAGGTTTCTCCCCATGCGATAATCTGACGCGTTCCAGTAACTGCAAAAATCCCCGCTTTCGATCCCATACCATTTTAAAAACCGTCATAGAGGTGTCCCGGCGAAAAAAGGTATCCGTTAAGAGAGAGTTTACTGTAATCTATTTTTTCAAATAGGCCGACAACTTAGTCTATTAAACAAAAATATAATAAATTAATTAAAAATAAACACTACTTTCCTATGAATCAACACTAAAGCCTTGGTTTCCTCGAAAGCGGCACCGACAAACTGCGACCGTAACACTGCGATGAATGACGTTATAAGAAACTGTACCATGCAAAATAATAGCAGTGGTTTCCAAGGATGCGTTGGAAGCCACCGCTTGCAGAGTTTACACATTTAATTGCCGCAGTGAAGAACCTTGAATTTTTAACCGTAATCTGACGTTATTCATCGCAGTGTTACGGTCGCAGTTTGTCGGTGCCGCTTTTGAGGAAACCAAGGCTTAACGAATTCCTAAAATAATACACTACTGCACTGAACAGATATCGATACAGATAACGTGATAACAGAACAAACAGATAAGACAATCGTGCTGTTACACTTAGAAATGCCACGCAGGTTTGTCAAAATGACAGTGACTATTTCTCTATGTTGCCTAATCAGTTAATAGTTACAATATGTTCCATTTTGTTGTTAGAAATAAAAAATTCTAGTAGTTCCAATATGACACAAACTCTAGGCATGGGATAAAAAGTTTATCGCCAACCGTCACTAAAGTCATTCATTATTGTACTCATTTGCCCTTATTTGCGGCAGTTAAGTAACACCTTATTGTACTGAAAGAAGAATTTTACTTTACCTGTCGCGATTAATCGAGATTGAATGTAAGTGGTCGATGGCAGTAATCGATTATTTATTTGAGTAACTTACAATTTATTTACTTTAGTTATTTAAAAATATTGTACACAATTTGCGATATTATCAATTAAATTTATGTCAAAAAGTGAAATTATGTAGTATTTTGCAATTATATTCATATAAAATAAATTAAAATTTTACCGATTTAGTAATTATTCAATATTGATAACTATCGATTGAAAATAGAAAGCAACCATCTTTCAAAAGTTATCTGTCATCACTGTCATGAAATTATTATGACGTTTAAAATTTAAAAAGTTCTTAAATTATAAATTGTAAGTACCTAAGTGAGCAGGACGCTTCACCAGTGGTTAAATGGACCTGGTGAATATCTCTTGCCCTTCACACAAGAGGGGAACCAGCTTCTGTAGTGGTTGATATAATTAGACTCTGATAATCTTTGTCGAGTCGAAGCAAGGTGTAAATCGGTGTTGAAATGATTCAAAAACGTGTGGGATAATTATTTTATTTAACACAATCACTATTAATTACAAGTACTATACAATATAATTATTATTGGGTTTACTACAACAAAAAACATACAACATACATACATTTGCTATGTACATAAAATTGATAGTAAAGTAAACCGCGATTTAAGAGTCGAGTATGTGATTAATAAAGAGTGAGAGGATTAATTCGCATGAAAAACCGAGTAATGATAATGAGAAAATGTGAGCCGTGAAGTGAGAACGTAATCATTCGAGAGAAATTCTGAGTAGAGTTAAAAACGCGAGCGTCTAGCCATCAGGGTGGCTCACAAGTTACTGAGAGACTGAAATACTGAAAACTGACTAAAACATAAGGATTCTTCTTTCCTTCGGGTTTCTCAAAAAGAAGGGGAACTCATTTATCAAAGTCCTATGCGTGTATAATTTACGTTTCAGAAATAAACAGAAGCTCTAAAGGCACAAAGGCCTATATTGATTTTAGGAAACATAAATCCGAACAGCGAGACAGTTTAAATCACACATGGTTGAGTTAAAGGTATAGAGATTTTTCTTAATTTCGCTCGAGTCTGTGGGAAACAGGCATTCGAAAAATCGAATGTTTTCATAGTGCAAGGGTCCTTGTATCGCCGACTAAAAGAGAGGCCAACCGCGAGAAGCAGGTTTTCTCGGAATTAGTTAAATTGGAAACTACATAAGGCAGATGTGTTTGTTTTGAAATAATCAAGGAGGCGACGAATTTTATTAAGATTCTTATTTAAGTAGAAATGATAATTAATGTTATGTTAGAACATTTTCTAACAGTGTTTCTAAGTGTTAAAACCAATATAAAATGCGATAAAATTTTGTATGCACCACATCAGTAAAGATTCTTTATCGAACTCATCATTTATTCGCCTTGCTCGCTACGCTCGCTCGGCTCATAATATCAGACTCGTTCGATAAAGAGTAACTTTACTGACTTGGTACATAAATAACTATTACTTGAAGAAAGTGTATTTTTTTCTTCTTCTTAATGGCGGTACAGGCTCGTTTTTTAATATTGTATTTAATTATAGAGTAATTTCCACATACTAACATATTTCTCAAATTGGGCTATTTACCACCATGCTTTACTATATAACGAATATTTGTGCCAAATATCTCGCCAAAATATTCAAAATTAAAGCCGAAATCTTGGAACGCGTTTTCCGTTTTGATGACGAGCTACTGTAGCCTCTTAATAAAAATTAGTATTATTATTTATTTATATATTAGTATTATAAAATTAGTATTATTATTTATTATTACTATAAATTATAGCTATATTATCCTTAATAGCCCAGTAAATGACAGTTTTGGAGTTTAATTTTCCTAAACACGACGGATTTGTTTGAAAATTTGGATTCAAGTTCCTATTACCCTTTACTTAAACCCAGGGTTGCTTTTAATTGGAGGGAGGGTGTGTGTGAAAACATATGTTTAAGAGAAGTCCGGAAATGGAATAAATCGAACTAATTCTATAGGATTTTTTCACTAAGTCAATACTTTTCGAGTAAAAATGTGCATTTTTCAACACAAAATCTACGTTTGTTTTTCGGTTATGGTTTTTCGCAAGCACCTAATTCAAAAAGTATTTTATAGATAAAAATATTCTTAGCAAAAATGTAGCCTAGAAGAAAACGAAAAATTTGGTGTACGCCGAAGTCTGTAGGCCTAGCAGAGTTGTAGCTCATGAAGAGTGCTAAACCACTTATCAGGAAAAACTCAAATTTTTTAGAAGTGTTTAAGAAAGATCTTAATTTTTATTTTTTATAAAAGTTTCTAGCATCAAAACTAAGCAAATGTGCTAATTAGGGGGAGATTTTTTTCCAAAAAAAGGGATTAACTTTATTTTGAGCTTAACTCGCTTAGTTTTGATGCCAGAAACTTTTATAAGAAAATTAAAATAAAGCTTTTCTTTAAAGACTTTAAAAAGTTTGGATGAGTTTCCCCGAAAAATACTTCATTTTATTTCATGTTGAAATTTCACATGTTGAAAAAAATACTTCATTTGGAATTTGAGGAAGAAGTCAAAAAATCGTAATTTTAAGTCGCCGGCTTACGAAATAACGAATTTATTCCTTTTTATTTGGACCATACTGTATAAGATATAACAATATTTTAAGAAATACAGTAACAATGCATAGTTATAATCGATAGACTAGACACTAGACAATTGCACAAACTACTGTTATCGTTCGTTATCAAAACAATTGACAATAATTTCTTTTTCAAAATTGGCAATTAAAATATTATGCTTTCTATCTGTGTATTAATGTTTATAAATCAAAAAAATTGTTTTTGTTGCATTTTAAAACTTGTTCCAAAATCCTTTTTTTGTTTAAAATATATTTTATTGCAATTTATTTCCTACAGATAAGCCCCTACACGACAACTAGACCGAAATCATTAGACCGAAAGCAGTAGACCGAACTCACTAGACCGAAAAGCACTTTACCGAAAGCTCACTAGACCGAAGAGCATTATACCGAAATGGTACACAAATTAAGAAAGATTGCAGTAATTATGCTAAGATCTTGTATGTCTTTTTGTATATTGTACTTTTTTTGTATTATTTTGTATATAGACTGTGTAAATTGTTACTCTGTACAGTCTGATATGAAATAATTTTTATCCGTTAAACAAATTAGTGAAGGTAAAAATAAATTAAGGGTAGAGTGACGTTAACACCATTTTAACTGTTTATAATAATAGACCTGGATCCCGCGTACCAAAAAAAGTTGATTAATAGCAAGCTGAACATTTGTTAATAGTTTAACGGTGTCTATAAGCGTATAGTCGGACAAACTCTGATGTATGGGAACACTGGAACAGGAAAACTTTTAATTGTGGAATAGGTTAAAAATTTGGAACATCAGACTACGAAAACGTTGCATGTATTTTGTCGGGCAGAACTTCCAATTATTGATTTGTTATAATTTCATTAAACTCTCATACAAAAATAAGAATGCGTGTATCATCAATTGGGCATTTTAATAGTAGGGGAGGAAAGTATATTATGCTAAGATCTTGAATGTCTTTTTATATATTGTACTTTTTTGTATTATTTTGTATATAGACTGTGTAAATTGTTACTCTGTACAGTCTGATATGAAATAATTTTTATCCGTTAAACAAATTAGTGGAGGTAAAACTAAATTAAGGGTAGAGTGACGTTAACACCATTTTAACTGTTTCTAATAATAGACCTGGATCCCGCGTACCAAAAAAGTTGATTAATAGCAAGCTGAACATTTGTTAATAGTTTAACGGTGTCTATAAGCTTATAGTCGGACAAACTCTGATGTATGGGAACACTGGAACAGGAAAAGTTTTAATTGTGGAATAGGTTAAAAATTTGGAACATCAGACTACGAAAAGGTTGCATGTATTTTGTCGGGCAGAACTTCCAATTATTGATTTGTTATAATTTCATTAAACTCTCATACAAAAATAAGAATGCGTTTATCATCAATTGGGCATTTTAATATATAATTGTTTTAATATATAGGGTGTAACAAAAATACAGGTCATAAATTAAACCACATATTTTGGGACCAAAAATAGTTCGATTGAACCTAACTTACACATAATGTGCACATAGTGTACAAATGTGCACATAAAAAAAGTTATAGCCCTTTGAAGTTACAAAATGAAAATGGATTTTTTCCAATATATCGAAAACTATTAGAGATTTTTTATTGAAAATGGACATGTGGCATTCTTATGGCAGGAACACCTTAAAAATAAATTATAGTAAAATTTGTGCTCCCCATAAAAAAATTATGGGGGTTCGGTTCCCTTAAACCCCCCTAAACTTTTGTGCACGTCCCAATTAAATTATTATTATGGTACTGTAACGTATGATTTTTCTGTTTGAATGGGGTAGCTTAATAAATGACTAAGTTTTACAGAAATAGGCTAGCTGGATATTTAAGAGACTGTATCAAGTGGACTCAGGAGAGGATCAGGCCGTATTTGCACGCCCGAAATAAGACGGTACCTAATGAAGTACTAGAGTGTTAAGAAACTAAAGTAAAATAAGGAAAGAAATGTAAAAAAAAAGGAACTACTGACCCAGAAGATATTCAGAAGTAGTGTTGAGCGCCAGGGAAGGATTTTATAAATTCTTCTCCACGTGACCTATATTGCTGTACCTAACTAATACTACTCAAAATGGTAGGATAATAAAACATATATGTACAACCAACAAATTTAATGAAAAAAAATACCTATAACCCCTATATACAATTTTATACAAACTAGCTAATTCCTGACGTACTAGGCTAGTACGCTCCTGTCTGCAACGCAGCTTTTACAGTAAGAAAAAAAAATGTATTGAATTTATTACAAAGACAGTTAATTATTGATCTACCTATGTATATACAAACTGACTATGAATGAGGATTAATATTGGCCGACAATCCCGAATCTGATCGGAGGTGACAACCTGACTACAATACCTGACAAATGGAATAAATATTAATAAATAAGAGAATCTACGCTAGATATTGTGCACAACATCGTCATAAATCATAATCCCCAACTATTGTAAATAAGGATATGAACTGGGAAAAGATTAAATTTGTTGAACAATGTTGAATATTACTATGTTAACTATATTTTTAATGAAAATTGAAGGTATATTATTATTAGAGAGCTTATTTTTAAGTTATTGACACAAAAATAGTAATTGAAAAATATTATTAGAACAAATGACATGCAATTTTTTTACTATAAAAACCTGTAGCTACAACTTAGGCGTGTTGCTTCTTCAAACCCTGTGAAGCTGATGGTGGGAGCGCCAAATAAGGTATCCTCCGTTTTCCCTCAATCCTTGGGAGATCCTCAACCAAAGGAAGGTATGACAAGGAGGTACTTTCCCAGTATAAAAAAAAAACTCAACTGCTATTCCAAAGAACCAAAAAAAAAACCCATCCAATTTACATCCAAAAGAATTCCCCAAAATAATGTTTCATTCCATAAAGGCAAACTAAAGTATTGGTTGACTTAATTTCCTATCTTATCTTCTTTCTTCCATGGCTAAAAGAATAGAAAAAAAACCTATCAGCTGGTTTTCCTTGAGTACCCAAGAAACAGGGTCACTATAAAAAGGTGGATCACCTTATCAGAACTTGACAGAGAAAAAATCTAGGGAAAAAATGAAGTTTGATGTACATGCTTGAAGTTCATTGACCTTGACTGGAAAAAGCCTTTTTAAACGAATATAAGAAAGTATTTGGACAAGTAAATGTGGATCTTTGTAATCAAAGATTACTATATGGACTTATATAAAGGAGAGAATGAAAATGATCATTGATTCCAAACTTATTTGAGAGTGAAAATGTAATTCTAAGAATTCAAATTTGTTCCTGTAAACGTAGATTAGAAGTATTTAAGAATTGAAAATGTGATAATTGAAGAGTAGCAATGCTTTTAATATAATCTAAATATGGTATTAAAAATGATTTAGATGGTTATTTTTTTAACAGGGAAAAGACATAAAAAACAGCTAAGTGATAGTTTTCATACATACCCATTGCTTTTCAAAAAAAAAATATTGGAAACAAAACTCTTCTTTTTCACTCCACAAATCCAAAACAAAATAATAATAATTCCTTCCAACGTAAACTGCTCTGCTATAAACGAATACTTCAACCAAAAAATAGTATTCTTTAAACAATGGCCATGGAAGAAGTTATGGGTTCATCCAACGAGATTGGAAATTCAAGTGCCCATCCGCTCCGCTGGCGATTTGATATGCCCCTCCGTCGGAAGCCGTACAGCCACACGCTGAGACCAGAATTTCCCCAATCTAGTACCAACCTTATATTGTATTTGGTCCCAAATTTAGGTAACCCGTTCTAAGCACGAACGCATAACTGGTTGCATACTTGTTAGGTGGCTTATAGGAATAAATATAATATTATCGTAACGATGGCACTCACCGTTACATTCCCCCATTACTCGGAAAAAAAAATTGATCGTATGAACAATTTTTCCATATGTACTTACAAATACTCAATACAAGTATTCATAGAGGAAAAGTCACACGCTGTGGGATCCAACACAGGCGTGAACAAACCAAATAGCAAAAATATAGTACGTACCTAAGAATACTTCACTACTCTAAACTAACCTATCGGAGGACATCGTCCAAATTCGTAGGACCAGTACTCGGTGACATATATCCTAAAGACCAAATTGTGTTCCAGTTGATTTAGTAGATTTCTATAAAACCCCAAATTATAGTCAACAAGAACACCATAACCACAATATTCGAATACAAAACTTAATATAACCTATATGACGACTAACTTACTCACACTTACAGCTGACTCGATCGATTATACCTAACCGCAAATTATGAGTCATGTAAATGGGGTAGTCTTAATGACCAATATATCACATATGGTACCAACATACATAGTTAAGGTTTATTATAACCCTTTGCTAAATTTCATAATTCAGATAAATTCTAATCAAAAAAATGTCGAATGGGACGAGTAGTACAAACTGTTCTATCGATGGACAACAGATTTAAATAGAGCATATCCAAAGTGAACAGTCAGTAGAAATCTCGTATCCAATTCTCAACATGCCAAAAAAAATAGACCACAGTATAACCTAACCTAAATATAAGAGTCATTAACAAGAAAGGGGAAAATTTATTGTAGCAAGACTTTTATCCTAATTTGATCCGACAGTGGACAACAGATTTATAGGGAAGCATATCCAAGGTGGAACAATCAGGCAGATTTAATTGAGCAATGCTACAACTTAGCGCTAAATGTGCTAATAAGGATTACATATTGGGTACCATGAACCTAATTCAACTGATCATCAGATTTGTATTAGATGCAATGGAAGATCTTTCCAAGGGTAACTAATCGAATAGTTGACATAACAGAAGTTAGCTCACTCTGGGTTTCTCTCACTATAGCTATAGCTACAACAGATTGATAAGAATGGCCAGAAGAAGCTAACCACTATTTTGAAGTCATTACACATGAAACAAATCAAGAAGTCACATATCAATAACTCTTATAAATAAATCCAACTAAGGAAATACTAGAGAACAAGTAAATCAATTTCTAAAGAAACTGCAGATTAAGAAAATGTTCCCTAGTTACTCACAGACAACAGGATGTTGATCCTGACTCTAATTTACATACAAACAAAAAATAATGAGTTTCCAGGAAAACTGATGCTCGAACACAATAATCCCTTGGTGTAGGCAAAAGCTACCATACTTTCATAGGACTGATCTTTAAGAAGTTACCATTATTATCAGAACAAACAAAATAGTAAAGCGAAAGAATAATAAGTATACAATAAACAGACACGTTTACACCTAAGTCTCTTCAGAGTGATCATAAACTGAAAATTGAATAAGAATGCCTAGTGCATGATTAAAATGATGATTAAACTTTTTATCACAAAGATTCAGTATCTGAACTAATTAAGGTATGGCTTGGAAATAGGCAAAACTGTGAGTAATGAAATCTGCTTCCTATCAGGTGCACAGTCGATAAGCAACAAGTCTCGAACCCACGTATTTGCATAGCCAAGCTAGCAAACCATTTTCCTAAGAAATACTCAATAGGATAATTAACGAAATGGTTTCATCGTGTTATAATAAATTTTATCTTAATCAATTTAACTACATATTTGACAAATGGGGTATAACTTTGGACTCTCACTGCATACTCAAATTTTATTTACCAAAACAAATATCGCGATAACTTCTTTAGACCATAAGAAGCTAATGTATCAAGGAATCATACTAAGCATTTTAATAACTCTCCAGCAGAAACTAAAAATTAAACACAAAACTAAACCTATTTGGTAGATACACTAATCTACAAGTGATGACATATATAAGCATAATCACATACAAGGTGTTAACAGTTCCATACCAGTTCAATAATAAGCCAAATTAAGCTAAATCTCAATAATAAGCTAATGAAATCTCAGATACATAGAATATGGAAAGCTAGAAAGATTACTATAATAGATAAAACATTGAGTCCCTATCTGGTGACTAAAATCAAAATCCAATCGTTAACCTATTCATTGAACAATCGAGTATTTCTAAAATTTAGAAAGAGGAATTAACTTGGTCAATATTGTTAAGTTAATCTTCTTCTTCTGACGACGAAGTTTCTAAGTCGTTGACAGTATTATCTGGTAATAAGTCCTTTATATGAAATCGACCAAGCTTTCGGTTGGACGAACTATCTTTTAATTCATATATTAAAGGAGAGATTACTTTACTGACAACACAAGGCACGTATTTCTGACAAAATTTGGCAGAAATAGCATCACCTTTACTAGACTTAACAAAATTACGTTTTAATACCCGATCACCCACAAAGAATCGCAAATCTCTTTTCCTTAAATTATATTGACTCTGTGACTTAAGGTAAGAAGATTTTAACTTCTTTCTGATGTCTGCAAATATTGGAGGCAAAGTCTGAATATCATCTAAACGATGAAGCTTCTCAGAGATCTGAGGGAGATTTGTGGAATTTTCCGAAATTAAACCAAAATAATCACCAGACAAAGCAATATTTCTACCAAAATTCAAATAAGCTGGAGAACATTGAGTAACTTCATGGACCGAAGTTCTTATGGCTTGAGCTATTGAGTGAATATACTGGTCCCAAGCTCTGTGATCTGGATATGTGTATGATCTAAGGGCTGTTACAATACTGCGGTTCACTCGCTCACTATGATTAGCTTGCGGATGGTATGCAGCATTATAAAAGATCTTCTGAACTTTGTATTTAGTTAGAAGGTCTTTAAAAGCCTTAGACACAAATTGAGGACCATTGTCACAAGACACAATTTGGGGAACACCAAACAACAAAAAGACTTGTTCCTCCAAATATTTCACAATGGCAGGGACAGTGGCATTCCGAAGAGGAAAAACTAGTGGAAATTTTGTAAAGTAGTCCACAACCACCAAACAATAGGTATAGCCATTGTAGCTACGAGGATATGGTCCAATCAGATCCATGGATATCATCTGCCATGGGAAGTCAATGTTCCTAAAAGTACCCATTAATCCAGCTTGTGGCATAGTACTTGGCTTGCAAGTAGCACAAACTCTACATCTAGAAATATATTTCTTGATATAGTTGCGCATGCCAGGCCAATAATATAATTCTGCTATCCTACTAAATGTTTTATAAGAACCAAAATGACCAGATGTCACATTATCATGAAATGTACGAAGAATTTCATCCCTGTTTGTTGTTGGGACGACAATTTTCCAATCAGACATGTTAGACAAAGCTTCTACTGAACTAACAACATGCTTATAAAGGATATTATTTTCTACTTTAAAATCAGGATACTGATCAGGTGTTTGAGTAACCTTTTCCAACATTTTCTGATACCATGCATCCGGAACTAAGGTGGATAAGTCAAGAAGATTGACATCAAATGTTCGAGACAAAGCATCAGCTACTACAACACCATTTGCCTTACGATGGACGATATTATAATCAAATGCTGACAACTTACAAATCCATCGAGACAAACGTTGGGATGGGTTACGCATAGAATGCATCCAGAGTAACGAACTATGATCAGTAATAAGGGTACACTTACGACCTTCTAAATAGTAGCGGAAAGCCTCCAAGCCATGAATAATAGCAAGGAGTTCACGCTCGGTAGTGGAATAATTTTTCTGGGCCTTATTGAGCTTCTTACTAGTATATGCTATGGGGTGTTCAGAACCATCTTTCATCTGAAAGAGTACACCACCTGAGGCGGTATTTGAACAATCTGTCATGAGGTAGAAGTGTTCACTGAAATCAGGTGAAGTCATGACAGGAGCACTGGTAAGAGCTTCTTTAATGCGATGAAAAGCATCATCAGCTTCAGGAGTCCAGGTGATAGTCTGGCCCTTTTTCCTATTCTTAAGGAGGTCAGTAAGGGGTGATAATAAAGTAGAATAAGAAGGCACAAATCGACGATAGTACCCACACATGCCCAAGATCCTACGTAGTTGTGTAGTAGTTTTAGGAATGGGGAAGTCCTTAATAGCGGTTACTTTATCAGGGTCTGTTCTCAAACCTTGATGATCAACAACATATCCTAGAAATTTCAAATTAGGACGACAAAAATTACATTTCTCTAAATTAACAGTGAGATTAGCCTCTTTAAGGCGTGAAAATAATTTCTCCAATATTTCAATATGTGACGAAAAATCAGGAGTAACAACTATGATGTCTAAATAATAGAATACGAATGGTTCGAGTTGGGGACCAATAACCAAGTCCATCAAACGACACATTGTTTGCGGAGCTGAAACTAGACCGAAAGGCATTGTGACAAATTGAAATAACCCTTTACCACTGACAGCGAAAGCAGTATACTTCTTACTCTCTTCGCTTAACGGAATTTGTAAGAAGGCTTTGGATAAATCGATCGAAGAGATATATTTGGCATTCTGAAGTTTGCTCAGAATTATATCTATCCGAGGGATGGGATAAGCATCTCGATTAGTAGTGATACTATTAAGTTTGCGACCATCGAAGCATACTCGGAATGATCCATCCTTCTTCTTCGTCATCCATAACGGCGAACAATATGAAGAATTTGAATGTTCGATAATGTTTAGAGAGAGCATCGAATCAATTTCTTTACCCAAATCTGCTTGCCATGCCTGAGGTATGGGATATTGATATTGTCTAAACGGAGTTGTAGTGTTCACTTCGATAGTATGAGATATTAAATGTGTACGGCCTAATTTATCTTTGGAAGAGATAGAAGAAAATTTAGAGATAATATTCTCTAACTGGTTTTGTTCTAAGCTAGACAAACTAGAGAACTCACGAATGGCACTTACAGTTGCGACATTAAAGGAAGATATAAACAACGAAAAATCTGAACAGTTTAATGTACTATTAAATGCATTTAAGAAATCCATGCCAAGAATTATAGAATTTTTAACTGAAGGGATAACATAAAATGTAATTATTTTCCGAATATTGGCAACTACGATTTCTGTGTCAAATTTACCTGTAATTGACTGGATTGCACCATCCGCAGTAGAGACTTGCAGAGAAGAAATAGGCATAACATTAATATCGGTGTTTTCTAACAATTTCAGCGAATACGAACCTATTAAAGAAATGTTAGAACCACTATCTAATAGAGCTAAACAAGATTGTCCTAAAATTTCAATTTCAAGATAAGGTCGGTTATCATTATGTTTCCTAACTAATAACGAATTTATATCAAAATCCAAAATATCTGATTTATTTTCAAAATTATCTGGTATTAACATATACATATTATTATTATTTACAAACGTACAACCTGGTATAGAATTTGGAACTGTTTCCTCGTCTTGATTATGCTTATTACTAAAATTCCAGCTTAAGACTGGAGGGGATAATCTACGATCAATCGAACCGTACGAGTCAACTGAAGTGTTACTAACAATTACTTTTTCCCTGATTTCGGTTTGCGTGCTGGTCTCCGGTTGGAAGTGTTTCTTCCTTCCTGAGAGGGTGTGTTTGAGCTGCTGGCGGGTATTGGACCTGAAGCTTCGTCTACAGCTGCGGTCATATTCCCTGATGGGGCTGCTGTTTGAGGAACGCTCAGGGTACGAGCCTCTGCATGCTCGTTTCCCGAACACTTAAAACAGTTACGTTTAAGCGTATTTTCTCTACCACAACCGTGGCAGAAAATCCGTGTTTGGGGTCTGGTACAATCACGAAATGCGTGACCAACACCCTGACAATTCCAGCAAGACAAAGAATAAGTAGTCACAGACACATTCGGTGTATGGGGTCTAGATTGCCAAGAACGATTTCTCGAGGAGTGAGAGTTAAATCCAGCACCAGAATTAGATGTTGTATGGGGATGAAAAGACCAGGATAGAGTTTCCTCTAACCGTTTACACTTATCTGTCAGGTCTTCGATAGTGGCTATATCAACCAGTGCCAATTGGGCATGGTAAAAGGGTAACAAACATTTTAAAATTATCTTTATTTTTGCATGATCTGTTAAAGGAGTATCTAAACGACTACACATACCCAACATGGTGTTAATAAACATAGTCACTGATTCTCCAGGTTTCTGCTTGCGGTTCTTGATCTCGTCTAAGAGATCAGTTTGGAAAGAATAAGGCAGAAAATCGGATTTTAGTTTCTGAGCCAAACCAGTCCAAGTGGTAAAGCTACCACGGTTGTTCATAAACCACGTAAAAGCATGGCCTGTAAATAATTCGGCAGAAACCGAAAAGAGATCTTCCTCACTCACACCTCTCGAAACACGAAGACATTCTACCCTATCTAAAAATGAAATTACTTGGTCATAATGACCTTCACCAGAAAACGAAACTCCCCACTTATGTACCTGCACAGGCTTGGGATGTAACAAGGAATTAGAGGCTTGAACTGAAGAAACAGGAGTGGACGTGGCTAGAGGATTTACTCGAGAATCGAGTTCACCTTCTAGACTGAGAATCCTAATGAACATAGAGCGTTTGTAAAGTTGTTGCTCCTCATCTGAACAACATAATAAGTGGACACGACCAGAGATATGAGCAAGACGTGAAATGTATCTGGAATACATGCTATCATGGACAGTCCCTCTAAAATTATTTATCTTTTGCGTAAGATCCTCTAGTGTCTCATTTATTCCCTGTTGTTGTTCCAGGAAAGGAATAGCTGCAGCTGAAATCTGACGGAAACTCCTATTTCCTTGCTCCTGTTTAAGAGCACCACGCAATAGACTGCGTTTTCTATCACATTTAGCGGCTTCTTCAACCTCTATTTCCCTTATCCTCAGCTCATAATCTAACTCCTTAACTAACAAATGTTCTGGCTGAAAGGTACACATGGTGATAGGGAAAGAATTAGTAACAATAAACCCAACCCAACAACGACAAACCGAACCCACCCCAACAAACTAACGACCCAATTAACCGACAATCTACTAAACAAGCTGCTCAACCGACGAGCTGTTAAACTAACGACCTAACAAACCGACAAACCAAATATAACCGAGATATATATTTGGGGTAGATATTTAAAATAATTTAAGTAAATGTTTAAACGAAAATGTATATAAAAAAAATGAAACTTTATAAGTTATATATAGGTATGGTAAGCAAAAATTTAGCTAACTGTAGTATATTGTGGCTGCACCTAAATCAAAAGTAGTAATGTACCTAGATATCAAAAAAAAAATAAATCCTTCAAAATTTTTCAAAATAAATATCCAGGTATCACCAAACCGACCAGACCGAAATGTCAACCAATATACCTATTCAAATATTATCCTACTCAAGATTTACAATTATAATTTTAAATAAATTAAAATAGTACCAATACAGCAATACAAGTGCACTAGTGTATTTTCCAAATAACGTACAAAAGGAATAAAAAAAAATATCTCTATATAATTACAAAATATACAACAATGAACCAGAAAGATACTTACTAGAAAAATTTACAATAAGCAACAAAATAAAGAAAGGTACTGTCTTACTGAAAATCGGGCTCCACGTTGGCGAGCGTCAATTGTAACGTATGATTTTTCTGTTTGAATGGGGTAGCTTAATAAATGACTAAGTTTTACAGAAATAGGCTAGCTGGATATTTAAGAGACTGTATCAAGTGGACTCAGGAGAGGATCAGGCCGTATTTGCACGCCCGAAATAAGACGGTACCTAATGAAGTACTAGAGTGTTAAGAAACTAAAGTAAAATAAGGAAAGAAATGTAAAAAAAAAGGAACTACTGACCCAGAAGATATTCAGAAGTAGTGTTGAGCGCCAGGGAAGGATTTTATAAATTCTTCTCCACGTGACCTATATTGCTGTACCTAACTAATACTACTCAAAATGGTAGGATAATAAAACATATATGTACAACCAACAAATTTAATGAAAAAAAATACCTATAACCCCTATATACAATTTTATACAAACTAGCTAATTCCTGACGTACTAGGCTAGTACGCTCCTGTCTGCAACGCAGCTTTTACAGTAAGAAAAAAAATGTATTGAATTTATTACAAAGACAGTTAATTATTGATCTACCTATGTATATACAAACTGACTATGAATGAGGATTAATATTGGCCGACAATCCCGAATCTGATCGGAGGTGACAACCTGACTACAATACCTGACAAATGGAATAAATATTAATAAATAAGAGAATCTACGCTAGATATTGTGCACAACATCGTCATAAATCATAATCCCCAACTATTGTAAATAAGGATATGAACTGGGAAAAGATTAAATTTGTTGAACAATGTTGAATATTACTATGTTAACTATATTTTTAATGAAAATTGAAGGTATATTATTATTAGAGAGCTTATTTTTAAGTTATTGACACAAAAATAGTAATTGAAAAATATTATTAGAACAAATGACATGCAATTTTTTTACTATAAAAACCTGTAGCTACAACTTAGGCGTGTTGCTTCTTCAAACCCTGTGAAGCTGATGGTGGGAGCGCCAAATAAGGTATCCAAAGAACCAAAAAAAAACCCATCCAATTTACATCCAAAAGAATTCCCCAAAATAATGTTTCATTCCATAAAGGCAAACTAAAGTATTGGTTGACTTAATTTCCTATCTTATCTTCTTTCTTCCATGGCTAAAAGAATAGAAAAAAAACCTATCAGCTGGTTTTCCTTGAGTACCCAAGAAACAGGGTCACTATAAAAAGGTGGATCACCTTATCAGAACTTGACAGAGAAAAAATCTAGGGAAAAAATGAAGTTTGATGTACATGCTTAAAGTTCATTGACCTTGACTGGAAAAAGCCTTTTTAAACGAATATAAGAAAGTATTTGGACAAGTAAATGTGGATCTTTGTAATCAAAGATTACTATATGGACTTATATAAAGGAGAGAATGAAAATGATCATTGATTCCAAACTTATTTGAGAGTGAAAATGTAATTCTAAGAATTCAAATTTGTTCCTGTAAACGTAGATTAGAAGTATTTAAGAATTGAAAATGTGATAATTGAAGAGTAGCAATGCTTTTAATATAATCTAAATATGGTATTAAAAATGATTTAGATGGTTATTTTTTTAACAGGGAAAAGACATAAAAAACAGCTAAGTGATAGTTTTCATACATACCCATTGCTTTTCAAAAAAAAATATTGGAAACAAAACTCTTCTTTTTCACTCCACAAATCCAAAACAAAATAATAATAATTCCTTCCAACGTAAACTGCTCTGCTATAAACGAATATTTCAACCAAAAAATAGTATTCTTTAAACAATGGCCATGGAAGAAGTTATGGGTTCATCCAACGAGATTGGAAATTCAAGTGCCCATCCGCTCCGCTGGCGATTTGATATGCCCCTCCGTCGGAAGCCGTACAGCCACACGCTGAGACCAGAATTTCCCCAATCTAGTACCAACCTTATATTGTATTTGGTCCCAAATTTAGGTAACCCGTTCTAAGCACGAACGCATAACTGGTTGCATACTTGTTAGGTGGCTTATAGGAATAAATATAATATTATCGTAACGATGGCACTCACCGTTATCGTAACGATGGCACTCACCGTTACAGTACCATTAGTAAAACACAATGTTTTTAAAACTGTTTTGCCTCCTAGTACTTTTTCGAAAAGCCAGTTTTTATCGAGATATTTTCAATATTTGTCAAATCCACCACATATTTTGTATATGGTTAAGTACGATTATCGAGACTAATAATACGAAAAGTTACATTTTTAGGTATATTTTGAACCATATTAAAAAAGAAGCCACATCTCAATAAAATGTGCCTTATCTAAAACATACTAGGATACTTAAAAAAGTTTTAAAAACACTGTTTTTAACTAATGGTACCGCAATAACAGTTTAATTGAAACGCATGCAAACATTTGGGGGGTTTAAAGGAACAAAACCCCCATAAAATTTTTATGTAAACATATTCAAAAGGCAAAAGTATCTCGATAAAAAATGGCTTATCGAAAAAATACTAAGAGGCAAAAAAGTTTTAAAAATATTGTGGTGAACCAACGGTACCACAATGATAATTTAATTGGAACGTACACAAAAGTTTGGGGGGGTTTAAGGGAACAAAACCCCCATAAAATTTTTATGGGGTGCACAAATTTCACTTTATTTTTTTTTTAAGAAAATCCTGCCATAAGAATGCCACATGTCTATTTTCAATAAAAAATCTCCAATAGTTTTGGATATGTGCACATTTGTACTAAGGTATGTTAGGTTCAATCAAACTATCTTTGGTCCTAAAATATGCGGTTTAATTTATGACCTGTATTTTTGTTACACCCTGTATAATATATAATTATTTTAATATATAATACCAATTGGACATAATGGGTGAACGAAATGAAAATATACTATGTAAAAGTGTGTAAATAATTATTTGAAATAAATATTATGAAAATATAGTATGTCAAAGTGTGTAAATAATTATTTATTATATTTTCATTTCCTTCATTCATTCAAGTGTGTACAAACTTATCAGTCTCTCAACTATTTTAATGAGTGAACACGAAGAACATGTCAAATGACAGGAATCATGTTGGTTAGTAATAGCAGTCTGATTTTTACATAAGAGTTTAATGAAAGGGTAACAAATCAATTAAATGTTTTTAAACTGTTCCACAAATAAAACTTCCCCTGTTCCAGTGTTCCCGTACATCAAAGTTTGTACAAGTAGACTGTTAAGCTGTTAACAAATTTCAGCTTGCCATTAATCATCTTTTTTTTTGATACGCGGGATCCAGGCCTAAAACCATCCAAACAACATTTAGTTGTAATTACATTGGTCTTATCTCTTTTACTGCGACAAGTAAAAAAATATGGGTAAATTTTTGGTTCTAATTCGAATTTAAGGAATATGACAATAGCCATTATGTTATCACAATAAAAACACCATTGCGACAAGTTTTAGGAGAATAATAATTACTAACCGATATGGATTTCTGGGATAACCCAACTACAGTACATTCAATCAATTTACACCCCTAAACGATTAACAATGAATGTAATCAGTGAATCGTTTAGAGGTGTTAGTTGGCTGAATGTACTGTAATTACCTACCTACCTGTTTTACGGTGGAGTATCAAAAATTCCTGTAAAATTTGACCCTTCGATTACCCCAGGTACAAAGCACACCAAAAATTATGTTCTATCACAATGAATAAACCACAAAAGCTAATGATCTTGACGGTTGTATACAAGAATTTTCTCATCCTTAAGACATTTTAAATCTACATCTTATAGTAGCAGTACGTATATATAAAGTCAACGTTAAAAATGGTTTTGCAGTACATAGAAAGTCTAAAGGGTCATCGTAAGTTCCTGTTAGATGGCTATTTGTACATCAAAGACAAAGAAATTGGCATGAACGTATACTGGAGATGTCAACATTATAAAAAATTCAAGTGTAGTGTTCGTGTTATAACAGTGGACAATGATGTTACACAAGAAAGAGGACAACACTGCCATGTGGGTGATGCTGCAGAAATAGAAACCGCTCGAGTAATGGAAAATATCAGAGAAAATGCAAGACGTACCCAGGATGCTCCTCATTTTATAGTATCCCAAGCATCTATAGGATTATCGCAGGCAGCATCAGCAAAACTGCCAAAAGTGAACAACTTGAAAAGTACCGTACGGAACATTCGAACAAAGCATGACGCTGCTCCGGCTATTCCTGGTAATCGGATAGAACTTGCAATCCCAAATAATTATAAAATTACCAAAAATGGAGCAGATTTTCTATTGTTTGATTCTGGACCAAGTGAAGATCGGATATTAATATTTTCCACTCAAACAAATTTGCGGCTTTTGGCTCAGTCCATGCATTGGTACGTCGATGGCACGTTTAAAACTGTACCACATATATTCTGTCAACTATATACAATTCATGGTTTGCACTATAACAATGCTATACCATTAGTATATGCACTACTACCAAATAAAATCCAAGGAACGTATACTCGATTGCTTACAGCATTGAAAAACATTGCGCCAACAGTTTCACCACTCAGTACACTTATGGACTTTGAATTAGCCATGATGAATGCTGTGACCGAAACATTTCCGCAAACCAGGCAACGAGGATGCTTTTTCCACTTTTCACAGTCTTTTTTCCGCCAAATCCAGTCACAAGGACTTCAACGTCGATATGAAGCAGAACCTGATTTTGCCTTAACAATGCGACTGTTACCTGCTCTAGCATTCGTACCTGAGGTAAACGTAGTGGATATATTTGAACAGTTGTGCGAAGAACATGTTATTCCAGAAGAAGCTCAAGGTGTGCTAGATTACTTTGAGGATACGTGGATTGAACGCCCTCAACGCCGTCAACGACGCCCGCCTATTTTCCCCCATGGTATGTGGAATTGTTTTGAAGCTGTGAATGACGATTTACCGAAAACAAATAACTCGGTGGAAGGATGGCATAGAGGTTTTCAGAACCAAATTTGTGCAAATCATCCAAGTATTTGGAAATTTTTAGAAGCACTGCAGAGAGAACAAAGTTTAAACGAACTAAGGATAGAGCAATATTTAGCTGGCGAACAACCACCCACAAGCCAGAGAAAATATAGAGATTCAGCTGACAGATTAAAACGCCTTGTCAGTAACCTTTGATGTTCATGGTAACATACTTAATTACTTAAGGGGGATTGCACATAACTTTAATTTTTAGTGTTGTACATAATAAATAAAAAAAAACAAAAAAATAAACAAAAAACAACTATCAAAAAAACCTATAAACTATTTTTAGTATTTAATTTTTAATATTGTATTTAATTTTTAGTATTATACATAATAAATAAAAAATAAACAAAAAACAAAGCAAAAAAACAACCTCTAAACTATTTTTAGTATTATAAATAATACTAAAATATAAATTAGTATTATAAAATAATAAATAAAAAATAAAACAAAAACAAATAAAAACAAAAAAATAAACAAAAAACAACTATCAAAAAAACCTATAAACTATTTTTAGTATTTAATTTTTAATACTGTAAATTTTTAATACTGTATTTAATTTTTAGTATTATACATAATAAATAAAAAATAAACCAAAAACAAAAAAATAAACAAAAAACAAAGCAAAAAACTCTTAACTATTTTTAGTATTTAATTTTTAGTATTGTACATAATAAACAAAAAAATAAACAAAAACAAATAAAAACAAAAAAATAAACAAAAAACAAAGCAAAAAAACAACCTCTAAACTATTTTTAGTATTCTTTATTTTTAGTATTGTACATAATAAATAAAAAATAAACCAAAAACAAATAAAAACAAAAAAATAAACAAAAAACAAAGCAAAAAAAAACAACTTTTAAACTCCCCAGTACTTTGTGCTGCCAGTCCTAAGCCTGGATAAAGAGTGAAGGGAGGTTGATGTTACCCTTGCTCAGATTACAAGCCTGTTTGAGCACCCTGTAATATGTAACTAATAGCAATAATAGTAGGGGAAGAAAGTATGCTAAATTTGCAGTCACTATTGGGTTGTGATTAGTAGGTCCTAAAACCAAAAAAAGTTAAGTAAAACTTTCCATTTTAGTGGGGCTTTCCATTTTTTAATTCACTTTTTTTCCAGCAATCGTTTTTTATTTAATTATAGCGCCATTTGTCCATAATTCGAAAAAATGTTTCGAATAAAAGTTGGTTACTTTTACGTAAAGAATTCAAATCTGCAATAGAAATTTGGGGCTCCTATTTAACATTTTAAACTAACCCCCACCCCACCTCTGGCGGGGGTGGTGTTTGGTACAATTCGATAGATTTTTCAAAAATATTAAATAAGTGTATTTTGCATTTTTCCGATCTGATGCTTATTTTGCGAAATATCGCGGGATTTGTATTTAAAATTTTAAATTTACCCCCCACCCCACTCCGTAGGATATCATGTTTGGTATCTTTCCATAGATTTTTTTAAAATATTGAACACGTAGTTTTTAGTTTTTCGGTCTGACGTTCATTTCGCGAAATATTCGCTTCTTTTGTGAAACTTTTTGACTCACCCATTTCCTTACGCCCCGCTCAAATCGTCAGAGTTTTTAAATATACACTCTTTTGCATGTACTTAACTTACCTTATCTTAATCTGATAATTTCGAGTATTTTTAAAGATAGATATTTTTTGGGGCACCCTTAATGAACGCCCCTGTGTTAAGAGCCAATATATGGTAGAGATACATCTGCAGGGTAGCAAATTTCTTCCCATGTGATAATCTGACGCACTCGAGTAACTACAAGAATCCCCGCTTGGGCTCCCCTACCAATATAATGATTTTCGGTCTCCTGCTTTTCGGTCTAATGCTGTTCGGTCTAGTGAGCTTTCGGTAAAGTGCTTTTCGGTCTAATGAGTTCGGTCTATTGCTTTCGGTCTAATGATTTCGGTCTTGTTGCTGTAAACCGATAAGCCTGCGTATTGTGCGTATCCATTATGTATACGAAAAGATTCCTTAACATGATAATCAGATCGTCGCCCCCACTAGCGAAATTATTCCGATTCGTTTTTTTTGCACAAACTTACTCAAAAAGATGTCCTTATAACATATCCACAGGGTGCCGGGCGGTGCCGAGGTCAAATTTTAAACAAATTCACAAAAATAATTTTTTCATTTCGAACATATTTTTTTTAGATAATTTGGGTCATTCTGAGCAAAAAAGGTCTCTTGTCATTTTTCTATAAAATTGATTGTTGTAGAGTTATATGCGATTAAAAATTTGAAAAATGCGAAATTGGTCATTGTCAAGATAATAACTCGATTGAAAATTATTATTATGAAATTCAAAAAGTGACCAAATCAAGTTTCAAACCCCTTCTACAAGGTCCTGAATATTTCTGAATATTTTTCCCTGCTATTTTTGGTCCTGCTATTTTTAATTATTAATAATTAGCGCTATAGTCCAACTGTATGGTCGCCCCCGTTGGCGAAACTATTTCGATTCGATTTTTTTGCACAAACTTACTCAAAAAGAGGTCCTTATAACACATCCACAGAGTGCCGGGCGGTGCCGTGGTCAAAAAATTGTCAAAACAATTTTTTTAAACAAATTCACAAAAATAATTTTTTCATTGCGAACGATTTTTTTTTTAGATAATTTGGGTTATTCTGAGCATAAAAGGTCTCTTGTGATTTTTCTCTAAAATTGATTGTTGTGACTTATATGGCCATTTTCGCATTTTTCAAATTTTAAATCTTTTTGCTCAGAATGTCCGAAATTATATATAAAAAAAATTTGTTCGAAATGAAAAAATTATTTTTGTGAATTTGTTTAAAAAAATTGTTTAACAATTTTTCGACCACGGCACCGCCCGGAACCCTGTAGATATGTTATAAGGACCTCTTATTGAGTAAGTTTGTGCAAAAAAATCGAATCGGAATAATTTCACTAACGGGGGCGACGATACATCCTGGACTATATCGCCAATTGTTAATAATTAAAAGTAACAGCTTTGTAATAAAATAATGGCAAAAATCTCTTCAGGACCTTGAAGAAGGGGTTTGAAACTTGAATTGGTCACTTTTTGAATTTCATAATAATAATTTTTAATCGAGTTATTAGGCCTTGAGAATGGCCATTTTCGCATTTTTCAAATTTTTAATCGCATATAACTCGACAACAGTCAACTTTAGAGAAAAATGACAAGAGACCTTTTTTGCTCAGAATGACCCAAATTATCTAAAAATTGTTCAAAATGAAAAAATTATTTTTGTGAATTTGTTTAAAAAAATTGTTTTTCTACAACCGTGTTAAAATAGTTATTTATAAAACAGTTCGTGAAGTATGCTTTTTGCGAACGCACGCAATTTTTAGAGCACGAACGACAACGGAGCGAGTGCTATACATCGCGTAAGTTCGCAAAAAGTACTTCACGCACAGTTTCATACAATATTTTATCTACTCTACCATGAACAAATAAAAAAACTGTAACTCTTCGTCACTGGAATTCATTTCTATTCTACAATTTTTAGAACTTTTACATTTAAAAATCCTAACTACTTTCAAACCACAAAACTGTCAAAAATTTTGTTGTAAGTCATTGCTCATATTGTCATCACCATGACAACGCGAAAGTTAAGGATATTTGATTATATGAAAGTTTGCCAAAAAACCCATTGAAAGTGTGCGAAAAAGTAAATCCCATTTAAAATACATTGTTACTTCACGCACACTTTAAACCCTTCACGCACTGCAATCTAGAATGACAGTTTTCAGAAACTAAAAACTTATACATAATATTACATAGAGTAGATAAATGCAATTTTTAGCACTCCATAGGAGCGTTAAAAATTTTACTTTAAAGCACTAGTGCTTTAAAATTTTTAAGGCACTGCAGTTAAAAGTGAATTGTCAAATTGAGAAACGTCAAAATATTTATATTTCATTTATTAACATTAATATTAATAGTACAACTTGCGCAATTTGAAAAACGTGGTTTAAAAGGTTTTTTAAAATTTAATTTAAACTGTATTATTGCATTTTTTAACACGTTTGTAGAAAAAAACTATTAAAATTTGTTAGAATATACAACAATAAAAGTAAGATGTTATTCTATAGTTGTTATGATTTACATATTGACAGTATAGACAGTTTTGATGCGATGTCAGGAAAAATATAAAAATGGAAAGTCAGTCAAGTTCAAGTAAAAGTTTTTGTAGATATTGTCCTGTAATTGAGAATGAATGAATTATAATTGTTGATATATAAGACGTTTGTAGAAAAAATATTGTATGATATACGTGTTAAAAAGTACATTTTTAAGGCACTCATGTGAATTGCAGAATTCGCTTCGCTCATTCTGCAAACTTTCACATGCGTGCCTTAAAATTGTACTTTTAACACTTATATCATAAATAACTATTTTCTACAACCGTGCATAAAGTATCGCTTTCATATAAATATTATTAATATTAATACACGTTTAATGATCGCTTCCATATTAATACACGTTTTACAGTTCATAAAGTATTACTTTTTTCACTAGTTAAAAAATGAAACTACATATAATAATATAGTAGGGGAGGAAAGTATGCTAAATGTGCAGTCACTCGAGCGCTTTGGGGACTTATTGGGTTGTGAAGAGTAGGTTCACAGGAAAAGTACTTTTAACACTTATATCATAAATAACTATTAAACAATTTTTCGACCACGGTACCGCCCGGCACCCTGTGGATATATTATAAGGACCTATTTTTGAGCAAGTTTGTGCAAAAAAATCGAATCGGAATAATTTCACTAACGGGGGCGACGATATATCCTGGACTATAGCGCTAATTGTTAATAATTAAAAGTAACAGCTTTGTAATAAAATAATGACAAAAATCTCTTCAGGACCTTGAAGAAGGGGTTCGAAACTTGATTTTGTCACTTTTTGAATTTCATAATAATAATTTTTAATCGAGTTAGGCCTTGAAAATGGCCATTTTCGCATTTTTCAAATTTTTAATCGCATATAACTCAACAACAGTCAATTTTAGAGAAAAATTACAAGAGACCTTTTTTGCTCAGAATGACCCAAATTATCTAAAAAAAATTGTTCAAAATGAAAAAATTATTTTTGTGAATTTGTTAAAAAAAAATTGTTTAAACAATTTTTCGACCACGGCACCGGGCACCGCCCGGCACCCTGTGGATATGTTATAAGGACCTCTTTTTGAGTAAGTTTGTGCAAAAAAATCGAATCGGAATAATTTCGCTAGCGGGGGCGACGATACCGGCCGGACTAACATACATAATATGCTAGATTTTGACATAAATTAGGTAAGTACAGCAACGCGTTTACATACACTGTGTGAAAGCCATAAATGAATCTAATGTAAATTTCGGAGATTGATACAGCAACTTATTTCTAAAAGCTTCACCGACACTTCTGCCCCTTTTGGATTTCGGGAGAAGCCGTCACAATAAAAGTGTGGTATGTATTCGTTAAAAATGAGTCATGAAAAATAAAATTTATTATGTAATAATAAAATTAACCCCTCTGTGGCTCAGTGGTAAGAGCCTTTGGATCGAAAGTTCCGAATGGTAGTGAGTTCGAATCTCACCAGGGTCAGGAATTTTTTCATTTATTATAAATTAATGAATGAAAATAGTTTCTGTCCTTGTGGGATCGGTACTCACCGGAGGGACCGCAGACGTTCGGATACAATTAGCGTCTCTTTGCAAAGACAATGACGTCGGCTTTGCAAAGTAACAAGACACTTACTCAACACACACACTACACATTACACCTGACTTAGTGATAAGTTATACAATTACGTGGCTAAAGGTTCTAGTTCTAAACCAAGGCCAGAAACAGAGAAAAAAATAATAAAATTCGATTAACTAACGGACCCAATAATTAAAGCTGGTAATGGAATAAGACAGGGGGATTCCTTGAGTCCTTTATTGTTCAACCTGATTATGGATGAAATAATAAAAAAAGGATACCAAATGGGAGAAAAACAAATTAAAATAATCTGCTATGCAGACGATGCAATATGTACTAATCTCTCAAAGTAAAAATGATGTACCTACAACGTATGCTGCACCAATTTAACATAACCGCCAGAAAATTTAACATGTTAATTTCCCAAAAAAGACAAAATCCATGGTTATGGCAGCAAATCCACTAAGATGTAAATTGTAGCTGGAGGGTCAGATAATAAAACAAGTGATGGAGTGTAAATATCTAAGCATCACACTATCTAGCTACGGAAGGCTCGAAACAGAAGTGGAAGATCAAGTGAATAGAGCAAACAGAGCCGCAGGTTGCCTAAATAACACAATATCGAGAAATAAAAATATCGGAACACAAATGAAAGGCAGAATTTACAAAACAGTCATCAGACCAATAATGACATACGCGGCAGAAACACGACCCGACACAGGGAGGACAAAAAAATTGCTCGAAACAGCGGAGATGAAAACCCTTCGAAAAATCGGTGGTAAGACTCTATAAGACAGGGCTAGAAGTACAGAGATACGACGGATATGCAAGGTGGACAACATTAATAACTGGGTAAGAAACAGAAGGATAGAATGGAATGACCACATAAGCCGAATGACAACAAGTAGAGTAGTAAGGACTAGTGATGTTGATTAAAGTTACTTTCGAGTATTCGTTACAAATCGTTACTTTTGTATAAAGTAATCATTTACAGTATTCGTTACTTTGATTACTATGATTACTTTAGTTACTTTTGTATTTAAGTACCGGTAATCATATAGAGAATCGTATTTCTCAGTAGGTAGGTATTTTGTATAGGTATTCCGTCACACCCTTAAAACGCTTCATAACGATAACGATATTCAATAACACTCGTAAAATACCGGTCCCGTCCGTTACTCGCTGGGATACGATTGGTATTTTTTTATAGAAAGTAATCAAGTGTACTGGTTGTAGATACAATAGTCGTTACTCGCTCTGATACGATTGGTACGAAGTAATCAGAGTAATCAAAGTAATCAAAGTCGTTACTCGCTGATACGATTGGTACGAAGGAATCAGAGTAATCAAAGTAACGATTTGCCTCTCTGTATAGTAATCGTTACTTTCGGTATTCGTAAGTAACGAGTACTTTTAACGAATAGTTACTTTTTCAACATCACTAGTATGGACAGCGAGACGATTCCCCAATGGGAAGACGATCAGTGAGAAGACCACGAAAACGATGGAACAACTTACTAGAGGAACATTGAAAAAACAGTCATGTCTGTACAAAAAGAAGAAGAAGAAGAGAAGAAATAAAATTCATTTGTGCTTTCCCTAATTATTATTTTACAAAAATGATATAAACTGCACATTGTGTAACTGGTATGATTTCTGACCAACTATTATTGAAG